>NW_027248372.1:45000-317500 GCF_041260155.1 Ptychodera flava
ATGGAACTTGAATTTCCAGTGGTCCATAAACTTACACATTTCTTCGGACATGTTATTTTGTGTAGTTAAAATTCGCGAGATCTGCTCAGCTGAGCGTTAAGGACAAACTGTTTGTATTAAATAAATATTATGATGTCAAAAGAAGACGATTCCGCGTTGAAAGATATCGCCTGTCAGAAGATAGACATCAAATGTGGTCCAATAATCATTATCATTCAAGGTAACTATATTTAAATCAGCCTTAACATAAACCTATTAGTTAAGTATGTATTTCCCAAAGGTACGCCTACAAGTCTTCTTTTACTGATTTATACTTGATATGGTCGTCCTATATTATGTTCATATTTTCCCCTGCCATTGCTACTTATCCCTAGTTAGCGAGGATTAAGATTAGGGCTGGATAATAGCAAATGACATTGAGTTGATTCACATATGTACAGGCAATAATAATGATTTATAAGCTCATAAATTTGACATGTCTGCATATAAGGAAAATCATTTTATTTGAAAGGTTGAGCAACTGCCTTGAATGCGACGCGCAAAAAGCTTTCGTTACAAAAAAACAGTCACGTACTTTGTCGTATTCAAGGACCGCAAAATGCTTTTATTAATATCGAAAGTAAAACTCATCTGGCAGGAGAACAACGCTATCCATGCTAACAGTTCGATAAGAAATAATGTCATACGTTTTGCTGGTCGTTGGGGCCACAGTGTTATTGGCGTTTCCAGCTCTTTTGGGGACGACTTGCTCCGATTCACCAGAAGCAATGTACAGCACTGTGAGTAAAACTTACTGATCTTCTCTCGTCTTATATTAAAAAGGTGATAAACGTCGTTGATCAAATTCTCCAGTCAAGAAATACATGATATAGTAAATTGATATATTCAGCTATTCTGACAAGACAGATTCAATCCAACAGTCTTCTCCGGATAGGTAGTAAAAACATGCATTTTGAAGTAAAAATGATGCAGATACTTAAATTTGTTTGTCTGTCATTAAGGTAGTATGCGCCTCAAAAGTGAGAGAATTAAACTTTCCTCAATCTTTTCGCACACAATCTTTCAACAATTCTCTTTCAAATTGAAATCAAAATCTCGTGTCACCGTGCAAATTTTGGTCCTAGAGACACAATCTATCCAAGCTTTACCGATATTTGAAATTCAGAATGACCGCCATCCCTGTGTTAACTCTATCAAGAAAAATAACATTTTCGATTTGCGAAAAACGAAGACGGTAAAACGTTTTTTTACAGCGAGAGCTTTAAAATTAACGACCATCAAGTGGTAGAGAAGAAAAGAATTGTAAAGTTTTAGAGTCTAAATATCTGTTCTCGAGGTGCATTCCTTATTAATCTGAACCTGTATAAGATTATTGCAATTACATTTAAGAGTATTACTTATTCAGTAAAAATTCTAGAAAGAGAGGCAGTGATAACGTATTCATCTACAATGAACTATAACATCACACTTTGTTTTGCTCTTAAGGTAAAGGACGACGAATTCGGACGCGCACACGCTTTAGAACGTTTCTGCGCAGATTTAACTCCAGCCTGTCGCAAATGGGTTATTTTGTAGCGCATGTATTTAACATCACCTGTCATTGTTGAAATTGCGCTTTTACCTAATTTTTTGACCCAGTGTCTTAGAAATACATGTGACCTATAACCTTGTCATATTTTGACCCCTAGGAAGCTGGTTTTTATTCAATATGAGCGAAAAATTAACATTTCTCTCCCATTTATATGGCGCAAATTACCCATTCACCTGGAGATATTGTAAAAAGTAGCGTGGTGACACCCTTTTATTAAAAGTGTAAACTAAATGGTATTATGTCAGGAGTTTATTCGCCAAGTTTGGTCAAAATGACACCATTCAAAGCGACAGGAAGAAAGTTCGAAAATTATGTAGTGATATAATTTCGATATCGTCATTTTGTAAACGATACTTATGTTAAACTTTCTTCACGAACATCATGAAAACTATACATTCGATAGATATGGATCTTAAGTCTTGGTATTATTAAAATTAACTCGTTTGCTAAGCTTTTTATAATTGCTTTCTTTAGTTTAAGTGAATTATATCATTTTTATTTATTTCTAACGACGCCATTTTAACGTCCGTTTCCATGGAAACAAGCGTGGTGACCCCCATTTTTTATTTCATTTTTGCACTTGCACAACTTCCAAGAATATTTGTGCAAAGTTTCAAGAAAATGACACCACAACTTAATTTTGACGTAATTCGTAGTACTTCACCTTAAGTATTGCATTTGTCCGAGTCCTCCAAATGAGAAAAATTAGGCTTTCAGCCCCCTCTTCAACATTTCAAAGTAATTATTCCGGCATTATTACGATATTGAACAGAAGATTACCAAATGTAAAATTATATATTTTCATTAAAAGAGAGAGCAAAAACTTGAAACTCTCTTGGTTTTGAAACTGTTATTATCTCCTTTGTACTTTGTCAGTCACATACCTCGTTTGTTAAATTTTGTATTATCTAAAAATAGCTGTAACAGGTTGTTCGGACAGGATATCAGTATGTAATTTCTTTCAACAACGTCACGGTTTATGGTTATGGTTAATTGATGTTGATAATTGTTATCTCCTGTTGCCTAGCAACACTGACTTCTTCATCAAAGCCTTTGAACGTATTGCCCATGCCATAGCTATATCAGTTTTCTTCTCTGGTCACAGAGGGAGCTGGATTACTCTAGTCGAAAAAAGGAGTAATGGCCGTTGATGGCCAAAATAGACAAAATAATTCTAATGATCAAAATCAAAAACGATGACGGGCTATTGCGCTTGTCGTTTGTAGTTTTGTCAAAACTTAATAAAGTGATTCATTGACTGACAACGGCAAAGTGAAGGAATGTAGGAGCAGTACAAGAAGACAGAGACACATAAGGTTTTTAATTAGTATCTTATCATAAAGATTTACATATTCCTTTTTATCCCATATTACGATAAAAGGCTCAAGGATGATTGCTGACATCGCCGGTGTGTTAATTATCACTGTTGTGTCAGAATGCAGGCTGTAATGTATAGCTATCTAGGACGGTATGTTCAACAAATTATATGATCAAACAACGAATTCGAACACTTGTGACCCATCATCGCTCATGTGTTCTTGTAGATGTAATTCCAATTCGTCCTCTGTCTAAGTTTCTTGCGAAAAAAATCAAGATTAAACTTGCCGTAACAAAATTGACAATTGTGTATCACTTCAAAATTTGTTGAATCCTTGTTAAGCTGTATGTATGTATGTATGTATGTATGTATGTATGTATGTATGTATGTATGTATGTATGTATGTATGTATGTATGTATGTATGTATGTATGTATGTATGTATGTATGTATGTATGTAGGTATGTAGGTAGGTTGGTAAGTAGGTGCTGAATAAGTCTTTCAAATATGACCCTAAATTTTGTATTATCAAACTACTGCATTTTGTCCATTGGCTGGCACAATATTTTTGCCACTGCGCATACAATGGTACTAGCCTAAAAGCGTATAGAAATCGGACGCGGGAACCCGTTGTGTGTCTGGAGATCCCCCTTATTGAATGTGAATACATTTGTAAACCCTGATATAACCTAATGGTGCCTTGACTTGCAGTGAGGTTCTGTTTTCCATTGTCTTACTACCGACAGGGTGTGTGCTCTCAGAGTCCTTGTGTCAACGATGGCACTTGTGAAGAAGACTGCAACAGCAATGGTTTTATTTGTTGGTGTCCTTCCCACGTCACTGGTACCACTTGCGAACTAGGTAATTTCAACGTGACGAAAAGCTTACATTTTAAGGAAAGTAGCGTATGACTACTAATCGAGATGGGGAGTTTTGGATTTTGAAATATTTCCCAGGGGGTTTGCTGTTTTCTTGACTCATCTTAAAACTTTTAGAAACATAACGTCAAAACAAATTCAATAATCCAAATCATAAAAAGTAATAAATTACCAGGTCCTATAGTATAAAATATCGAAAGAATATATTTACAAGATAATGAAGGACCATCTTGAACCACGAATACAAACATGGGTGGTGGTACCAGGTGTCCGGAGTGGGTAAGCGTACCCTGCTAGCATGCTACAACCATCAATCATGGCCCTCAAGAGTCAAAATCAATGGCAACTCATTGAAGCAACCGTATAAGGTCAAAAATGGGAATACTGTCAGGAATCATTTGCGTAGCAGTTGTGTCATATTTGAAAACTATGTCGCAATATCTACCAAAGAATTCCTTAAAAGATCTTGCAAGTTTACTTTCCGAAAAAGCCTATAAGGTTGTAAACACTCTTGCTGGTCTTCAAATTATGAGAACTAGACAATACGTTTTGACATTTTATCTTTCACGTTGCGATTGCATGTTATATTCGCATGCAAACTTGTTATATATCCATTTTAAATGCATACTTTTCACTGAAAATCACTAATCTACCCTTCGTCTGTGTCTGTTTTTTGTTATAAATTTTAACTTCATAGTGCTCTGTCCCGAAGAGTGGCTATACTTCTTGAAATCCCGCTACTTCTTCTCGACTGAGATGAAGATGTGGGGTGATGCAAGATATGCGTGTCAAACCATGGGAGCCGATTTAACAATCGTGAACAACTTAGGAGAACAAACGTTCAAAGACAGAGTAGTCGCAAAAATCCCTAACCCGAGTAATTTTGGATAGGATTGACATACACAGTGAGTAGAATCAGTTAATAGATTTGTCAAAGAGAGAATCTGATTTTCACCAAACGCTGGTGTAAATCTACCAACGCTAGCTTTGACAATTGGATACAAATTTGTATACCCAAGCTAAAACAGGCGACATATGTACAATGCCGATCGTAGTTCTTTTTCGAATCATAAACACATGCAACGCGGACCACTGGTTCGATAATTAGGTACAGCTTTGCCTTCAGTAATCACTATGGTGTTGCTAACATGCAAGGTGACCACAATGTTGTCATATGTTTTGTGCCGTTGTGTCTCTCGGACAACGTACACTAAAGTTAAAAAATGTACATGTTATACGTAAGATAAACATAAATTTGTTTATTGTCATTACAAATCTACAGGCAAAAGTTTCCGTTCATTCGACAAATCGATGAAAACATTTCTCGAGTTTTTCTTTGATTTTGTCAAAATTGTACATATAGATTCTTTCAAATTAATTATAACCCTGTACTTGTAATATTAATGTGCCAGTTAGAAATATCGTGATCCGTTTTAAATGTTACTAGTCTAACGGTCTTAATCATTTTGGTATTAAAACAGGTATAAAGCCTCAGAAAATGTTGCTTGTGGTAGGTTTCATTTTCGTTGTCTTCTGATTTAAAATCACCGTTTTAAAAACTACAAACCTCTCTCTTAGATGCTATCTAACACATATGACTTTGCTCGACTACGACAGCAATTGTATATTGAATTATCTTCGAATCCAAATTCAATAAATCGCGGCTCAGACAATGAACATAATAGCGACAAGAAGTAATGTTGGTCATCTGGACTTTTCCACAGCCTATAAATGGGTATAAATGGATTGATGGGACAGGAATAGATGGGTTTGCTGCTTGGGATGCTCCAACGGAGCCCAATGGTGTTTCTTATGCTAAACACTGCATTGAGGCCGTTGCGCGTAATGACCACAATTGTGTGACGGAAAGGCGCTTTATCTGCGAAATGGACTCTTTCTCACAAGTTTGACTTTTGATACAAATTTTCTTTCAGTGTAGGCACAAATGATGCTATAACACACAATACTTGGAGTATTACAAAGTTCACAAATATGCATATTAGACCACTCTTGCCAGAAACGAACCAGTAAAATGTACAGCACTCAGGTGTCCTCTGAAAATCACTGATTAAAGTCACAGGAGTGACACACTAACGTGTATGTAAGGCGAATCTGGCAAATTTAGAGTTTTTGCGTACGTTAACTGACCTGTGAGATAATCTCTTTCATTAAGCTGACTAACAAAACATAAATTGGTGAATTATTGATACTCTGATGGTTTCATTTGAATACAGCTGAGAGAGCTTTGACGCCAATGAAATTCGTTCTATCAGACAACTTGCATATACGTATTGGACAGTCACACTGACAAACTAACTTAGTATCCTCGATGAACCACTCGATTAAAATGTAAGCTGAAAACTTCATTTTAAACCAATTATTATATAGCGTGCTGATCATATGACATTTAATTGAAAATATCATAAGGTAATATAGTTGCACTGCGCCTAATCAACAACATTCATTCATTCATTCATTGAACGAGAAAAACAAGTATATATCTCTCATGTTTCCCAACGAATCGATCGGGAATCGGAGGCACTTTTAAGCAAATTTTATTAGTCTCATTTGCATGCTGGAGGAGAATTAAGGAAAAGCAATAGCCAGAAGCGGAAGACGGGCAAATGAATATATGTTTTACTAGCCGAGTTTTGATCAAGTTGACTCTGGAATTTTTGAATGTTCAGTATTCAGTGTACCGTTAAACAGATACAAGGCATCTGTGACGTATCCCAAGATGATAGCAAAATTTGGCATTACATTTAGAGTCGATGCCAAGATTGATAATTTCTTTTGTATTATTCCCTAGGTTTACTTTTAAATTATCCGTTTCTCGTGACAATTAAGTTCACTTTTTGTCGATTAGGGATAGGCTTAGTAAAATAAATAGCATTCTTTCAGATCAGTCTGTCGGTCATGCTGACCCGACGCCGATGCATCTCCTGCTAGACGAGAGCACACACCAGCTGTGGTAAAATATTTTACAAATGTTAGATTTGGCCCGCCAAGTAGCATAGCAGCGGAAACATAAGGCTTTTAACTATAATCCCATTATTAAATAAACGGCGTTCATTGCCTTACAAGAGTATCGTAAACGTTTAGAAGATAGCTTTTAGAACTGCATTATCATTGTATTTGGTTTTCTTTTTCCCGAATCAACAGCGTCGCTTCAAATTCCATGAAGCCAAGTACACATGTTACATGTTCGTATCCTTCCCGTCAATATTTGATTCCGCGTTCTCCATTTTCGGGCGCGAAATCTACTGAGAAAAAACAAACTTTAAAGATAGAAACACAAATATGGATAATACTATAGTAATGATCCCGGGCCCTTTACAGGCGGGTATACATACGATTTGGATTCGATTCGCTACAAATAGCAAAATGTTCGCCTAGCGGCTACTGCTATTTGTCGCGCATTTTACACGAATGTCGTGTCACCCGCCTTCGGTGGGTGTTATGACTTAAATGTTACGAATTCTCGTTGTCTCCGTCATTAAGACAACATTATTTACTGTATATTACCTTGAGAATGTCTCCTTGTTAAAATTTATTGATTTAATCAAGAATCGGGATTGCCAAATATATTAACCATTGTAAAAGGAGAGAAAATTGTCAGAGAGACCACAATAGCAACTTTTAATATAAACTTTGTACTGCGAGTGCGTCCTTCTTTTGTAGATTTTTTTTCTGAAGCTTTGTAATTCTTACAGCTGATGTTGTAGCCTTTGTCCCTTCAAAAAACTTATTTTTGCCGTTGGCCTATATCATTGAAGCAATAAATCACATTGTACACAAATATTCTCAGTGAGAATATCTATATTATGATTTTACATTGACGTTCAATGATCTTTTCTATCCTACGCGTGTATGACATCAAATGTACGCCGCAATTACCTTTAAAGTTTAACGATGGTCAAGAGGCGAGGGACTACAAACACATTACCATAGTTTCTGCCCTTTTCTGATAAGGCATGTACCCTTGTTGAGGGTTTATTTTCAGAGGAGTTGTAAGTTATCAATAGCTCAATTTTCCATGAGTACTTATGATTGACATATTCTGACAGCAATTGTTTGAAATAAAGATTCACTTTTTGCATCATTTACTGACTTGAGTAGCAAATGCCCCTAAACCAGACGATAATTGCAACTGCGAGCGGTACAATAACATTGAACAAGTTAGCCATAGTCCTGGAACAAAATGTGCATTCGAAAGCTTACAATACAGTTAGTTTTCAATCGGGTTCGAACCCACAACATACAGCATCAGTCGCCTAGCGGAGAGGCCACAGAGAGAACCGCATATCGTCGACATTCACTAATGTGGTTCGACAAATAAGGAGATGATTAGTGCTCAACAGTCGGCGAGAAACGATGTCATACATTTCGCTGGTTGCCGCAGCTACAGTGTCGTTGGCGTATCAACTTCTTTCGGAGATGTATTTTCCTGTACATCCAATGGCTAAAGAATAGACGGTAGGTGCTGTCCATTGTACTTTTCAACAGTTTCTGAAAGTCATAATCTGCAGAAACAACGATAAAATGAGTTAATTGTCATTCAAAATACCGAATAACATTAACTAGAAATCGGCAAATGAAGTACCGTCGACGACCTTGCTTTCTGAGTACATCTTTGCACGTAATCTACAGATATTAAATCGAATGTCACTTATTTTTTACAAGTAAAACAAACTGATATATTATACCATTGGCAAAAATCTGGCAATTTTTACTTTATAAACAGACAGTATATGTATGACGTCGCTAAATCAGCATAGTCTAATATGACACAGCTGTCTCTATCACTCGAATATGAAAAAAAAAATGGAAAACTTCATATCGGTTGAATGAGGGCGTAAACTATACTCGTTACGTCTACCAAGAAATACACCCCTATGAAGCTGTAGATTGCTCCCAAACTTCAGCATTGGTCATGATTCTCTTTACACGAAGGAAGACACACTGACGATGTTACATGAATTCTCCGATTAGTATTTTGTGTACGACGCTGACTGATTAGAGAAAGAGGACCACGATAACACCTCGTTGAAACAACTCAGTGATTACTAGTATTTGCGACATTTGAAGACTCTCCTTAAACACCGAGTAAATGTTCTTTTGATAGCATTCTGTGAATGATTTCCATTTTTTCAATAGTCATGATTTTTTGATGTTTCTGAATGCCGATAGAGACTCTGTAAACGCAATGTAATCGTTCGAAGCTAGTGTTTTCTCTGTGTAATCCGTTTGAAGCCAATCCGTGACAAATTGTGTCCAACCCCGCTGAGGTAGCGAATTGAAAAGTGATAAGCCAAAAGACCCCTTTGATTTTGTTAATTTTGAGGTCTTAAAGATTACGAGTGTGGAGAAGTGCACACCCTCTACCTCCGATATGAAAAGTGCAGAGGTGAAATGTAACATGACCAGCTTATCAATTCTTTCATTTTAAAATTATTCAAACCTACGGTTCAAAAGTCTATTTACGGTTTTCGGGTGACCATTTACGTCCAGGAGATGTACTTCTTCTCAAGAACAATGAATATATCGTTTATCATTTTTCACATTACAAAATATGTAATATGCCAAACTTGTTTCCCGCCAATTGAAAACATCAAAGCTGAAAAACTTCGTTTTTTCCACCGGCTGAAATTGTTCCACTTTTCAAATTTCAATTTATCACGGATTGAAGTCACTTCCGGATTTGTTATTCAAAACACGCATTGAAAGTTATCTTAAAACATAACATCTGACTTCACCTCTATGCTACGATATATATTATTCGGAATGAAATAATATAGAAAGTGGCGTATTTTTGACCAGCCCTTCTCCTCGCAATTTCCAAAAACGTGTAAAAATGTCGATTTGTAAATTCTTTATCCTGACTCTAAAGTGGCACCCATCGAGTGCAAGACTTAGTCCTTTGATGCCTATACATTTTATGATGTCTGCCCTGAATAGAGTACGGATGTATTCCGATTTCTCTCCTCCGTTCCTTAAAGCGCTAAAGTAGCAAACGTAGATTTGAATGGCAAAAAATGTTTCAATGTTTTTATGTATGGACGCCAATTTGACTATTGTTCATGACTTTAGGGAACACCAATTTCACACAAGCGTTGTTGCAACAATACCTAAACCATGTCAAAAGTGGAATCATTGTAGTTTTTGGATAGGATTAAGACATACCTTGAGAAGATAACTGTATTTTAGATTTCACGAGAAGGACTTATTTTTGAAAACTTCAACACCTATGTGATTGCCTTACATTTATTAAAATTATACCACTTTAGTATTCCCGCCATGCCTTCTGTTTATCGATGAAACATCCCTTTCCCAGTTCTGAATATATGTTCTACGTGTTATATCCTTTATATATTAAACATATAGCTGCATAAACACAGAAAAGTATGCTTATAAGTTATAGTGATCAACTCACACCATGAACGGTGCAGTCTTTCCGTAATATTCTTAATAGGAACACAACGCGGACAGTATAATATAGTACAATGCGTACAATGCGTATATAGTACAATGCGTAAGTATTGCTTAATACCCACAACATGTATTTCTCTGAACAATAGCTGAATAATGAATGAACTTCATCTTAAACACTCGTGAGATAGTCAGTTGACCTGGAATATTCACTTACAACTTGTAATATCTAGCTTCCTAGCGCTGTCCAGTAATTCCAACACGCAATAGACAATAAATGCGAATAATATTTCTTTTCTCTCTCTCTCTCTCTCTCTCTCTCTCTCTCTCTCTCTCTCTCTCTCTCTCTCTCTCTCTCTCTCTCTCTCTCTCTCTCTCTCTCTCTCTCTTAGACCACGATTAGCTACGAATGGATCGATGGGACTAGAATAGAGATGTTCGATGCCTGGGATGCTGCAACGGAGCCCAATTGATATAGCCATGAGAGTCTGTGCACTGAACTTCTTCAGAAAAAAACTCTTGTGGGATGACCACTTTTGCTACGTGGAGAGACGTTACATCTGTGAAATTAACTCTTTTATTTATTATTAAAGAAGCAACTGATTTTCAGATCATTGATTTCTCGCTAGAATCTTTTGATGTTGACTTTTGCCTGTAAACATTTGTCAGCGCATCACAGATTTCCATGGATCAATATTTGTTGTCCTATTTTGACGGTAAAAGTTGTAGTGCGGATCGTCACAAAATAACAAGAGCGTTGCAAGACAGAAGACGCTGCCGGTGTATAATCGATCAATTGCCATTGTAAGATTAACAGTATAAGTAATCTCTATCTATGTTGAATAGTCTTTATTCAATAGATGGAGCTACCGTGAATACAACGAAGTCTCATTTGACTTTTCGCGGAAATTAGAAACGGCTAGTTGTTAGTTTGTTCAGCAATTATGCTTAGACCTTTGAGAAAAGCAAGTGTAATATATACCTGAGTATTTTTCATTTCAACGCTGCAGAGAAGTTGGCAATTTTAAAGGTACAATTAGCAATTTTTTCGATGAAAATAGGAATGATAATGAAGGATGTACCGAAAAACCGAGAAATGACGATATGTCATTTACATGAAATGCTGGCGAACACTTTACTTTCGATCAAATTAACCTGGACCATCATGAATTAAGTCGCAATGCTAGTAGAGGTTTGTACTGATGAAAACATAAACAATTATACAAGGTCTTCGAAGTTAAACCAAGACAGGCAAACGGTGAGGAAATCAGCTTATGTCAAGGAATGAGATTTCTGAATAAATAGCAATATTATCCATACAATTGGCGCAGTGAGATGTCTGATGTTGGCACGCTTTCAGATGAACGTAGTGCAGTTGTACTATGTTTGCTTAAATATTGCGTACTCTTTTGGGAGAACGTGATCACTTCACTCCATGTTTGTGAAACTCATAATTATCTCAATTAAGTCAATGGGTAAAGAGCACATCATACAGATCTCGCGTTTGCAGAGAAAAGGTTTCAAAATTCATAATAAAGCTTGCAAAATTACAGAAGGGAATATTGTTGTTCATCTTTTCCTGTCATCCAGTTTCAATGTCAGAGGGGAAAAAATGGAACTTAATTTCAGTGGTGCATCAACATACAAATTTCTTCGGACATGTTGATTTGTTAAATCATTTCGCAAGATCCGCTCAACAGAGCCTTAAGTACAGACAGTTTGTATTAAACAGAAATTATATAATACATGTTCTAATTAAAATATGTCAAAGAAGACGATTCTCCGTTTCAAAATATTGCCTGTCAGAAGAGAAGCCAAGCCTGGTATAAATCTATTAGTAAAAGTATTAATGTCTTTCCAAAAACTACTTTGACAGGTTTTCCCTCACAGATTGTACCTTGATGTGGTCATCAGATATTATGCTCATATTTTTCCCCCGCCATGGCTACTCATCCCTAGTTAGCAAGGATTATTATCAGGGCTTGATAATAGAGAATGACATTGAGTTGATTCACAAAGGTACACACCAATCATATTGATGTACAAGCTCATAAAATTTGCATGTCTGCGGATAAAGAAAATCATTGTAAGCCTAAGTAAATTAATAGACTTAGCGTTTTATTTGATAAGGTTGACGGACTGCCGTTAATGCGACGCGCGGAAGTTTTTATTGCAAGAAAACAGTCACGTGTTTTGTCGAATCCCAGGTACAAATATTGAATGTAAATATCGCCAGGCAACAGAACAACGCGATTCATGCTGACAGTTTGGTGACAAATCATGTCACACGTTTTGCTGGTCGTTGGGGCCACCGTGTTATTGGCGTTTCCAGCTCTTTTGGGGGCAACTTGCCTCGATGCGTCAGAGGAAATGGATATCACGGTAAGTAACACGTACTGAACTTCTTCCGTCCTTCACTAAAAGGAAACGCGTTGATTAAATTCTCCTGTCAAGAAATTGATACCTACATCTATTCTGACAAGAGAGTTGCAATGCAACAGTCCACTACGGATAGGTAGTAAAATCGTGCACTGTCAACTAAAATGATGTAGATACATTTGTTGTTTGTCTCTCTAGTATGCGCCTCGAAAGTGAAAGACGGGAACTTTGCTCTATTTTTTCCTGAAAGATTTCTTTCAACAATTGTTGTGCGAAATCAAGAATTAAAATCAGGGTTCGCCGTGCAAATTTCTGTTACTGGAGACACAAAGTACTCAAGCTTTAATATTACCAATATTAAACATTCAAAATAGCCGCTATCTCTGTGTTAACTTTATGAAGAAAAATTAAATTTTCTATTTTCGAAAACACTAAGACGGTGAACAGTTTTTTTTATACACTAAGAGCTTTGAAATGAACCGCTACAAAGTGAGAGATGAAAAAAGAATTGTAAAAGTTTGGGAGTCTAAATATCTGTCTTCAAGGCGCATTCTACCTTAATCTGAACCTGCATTAGATTCTTGTAAATTGTCAAGAATCTCACTTGTACGGTGACGTTCTAGCAAGAGAATTCGCGAAGAAGTATTCATCTGTCAATGAACTATATCATCATACTTTGCTTTGCTCTTAGGTATTGCATTTGTCCCAATCCTTTTAATCAAAACAAACCAGTTGAAAATCACATATCATATGAATTAGCTTTCGACCCACCCCTTCAATATTTCAAAAAAATCCGTTATTATTAGGATAGTGTACAGAATATTACCAAACGTAAAATTTACATATTTACATAAAAAGAGAAAGCAAACACTTTAAGCTTTCTTGGTTTTAACACTATAACCATCTCATTTGTACTTTGTCAGTCATATGCCTTGTTTGTGAAGTTTTTAACTAACCACATTGCTGTAACAAAGTTGTTAGGACATGATATCGTATTCAACAAACGTCACGCTTTTGGTTATGGTTAATTGATTTTGACAATATATCTTCTGTTGCTTAGCAACAAAGACTCCTTCATCAAAGCCTTTGATCGTTTAAGCAAATGCAATGGCGCCGCAGCTGTCAGTTGTGTTCTCTTGTCAGTGAGCGACAGATTGATGGATTACCATGCCGGGATTAGATGTCGAAGAAAGGCTCTTGATGCTCGATCTTTGTAAGGCATAGAACAAAATACAAAAAATATAATACTAATGATCAAAATCAATAACGATGACAAGGCTATTGCAAATGTCGTTTCTTGTATTGTGTCAAAAGTTAATAAAGAGATTCATTCGGTTGATGCTGGCTGCGAACGGCAACCTCTAGGTGTATAGGGCACTGCAAGAAGGAAGAGACACCAAGGAAAGCCGGTGATACAAGGTTTTTAATTAGTATCTCATTAAGAAGATTTACATATTCCTTTTTCTCCGACACTACCATGAAAGTCAAATGAGTGAATGCCGACATCGTCAATGTGCTAAATTATCAAGGATGTCAAAATGGATTACAATCTGCAGGGTGTAATCTACAGCCATCTATAGGGCGGTATGCTTATTAATTTTATAATCAAATGACGAACACCTTGTGACCCATCACTGCTCACGTGTTAACTCTCATTCGTCTTCTAGGCCTACATAAATCTTGCGCAAGACAATCTATATATTTAACTTGCTTCAACTAAAGCAGCCATTGTACGTCTGATTTACCAAATCACTGTTGTATGTATGTATGTATGTATGTATGTATGTATGTATGTATGTATGTATGTATGTAGTCAAACGACTGTTTGTCTATTGACTATCATTATTACCATCGCAACATGTTATGACATTTTTGTACCAACCTCGAAGCGCGTATGGAAGTCAGAGATGCGAATTGGATTTGTCTCTGCGATCCATTGAATGTAAACATATTAAACTCTGATGCACGCTGATGATGCATGAACAGTGATGTTCTCTCACTTCCCGTCTTTACTACCGATAGGGTTCGTGCTCTCCGAGTCCTTGTCTCAACGGTGGCATTTGTGAAGAAGACTGCAACAGCAATGGTTTAATTTGTAGGTGTCCTTCGCACGTCACTGGCATCACTTGCGAACTAGGTAATTTAAACGTAACGAAAAGCTTACACATTTACGAAATAAACTGATTGCATATTTATCGAGATTGAGACTTTTCGATACTCAAATATTTCCTAGAGGATCTGCTGCTTTGTTTGGGCCTATCATAAACATGTAGAAATAAGGGGTTTAACTGTCCCGCTCTTCTTCAATCTATGAGAGCTAAATCAGAGAGCGACAACAATTTAGATTTAGAATCTAGATAAATTGTCTTCTACAGATGCAAGTTAATCTACTTTAAGGTTTTAATGAAAAAAGTGCTGACAGCAGTTTGTAAGTTTATACTTTTCATGTTGCGAGTGCATGTCATTTAGCATGCAAGCTTGGCGTATATCCATTTGACTTGTCACTAAAATCACTTATCAACCGTTCGTCTTTGTGTACCTGTCTTTGCCTTAATTTCCAAATTGTCAGTGCTCTGTCCCAAAGAGTGGTTCTACTTCTCGGAATCCTGCTACCTCTTCTCGACAGAGAGGAAGAAGTGGAATGATGCAAGATATGCGTGTCAAACCATGGGAGCCGATTTAACAATCGCGAACAACTTAGGGGAACATAAGTTCCAAGACAGCGCAGCCGCAAAGATTCCAAACACGTGTTACCCGCTGTGGGAATGTAGTTTTTGGATAGGATTGTCATATAACGTGAGTAGGTTAATGTATTTGTCAACAAGAGCATTGACTTTCTAGCAAACAGCTGGTATACGTCAACGAACGGTAGCTTTGACAACTGGATACCAATATGTATACCCATACTGAAACCGGCAATTTATGTACGATGCCGATCCTTGTTCTTTTTCGAATGATAAACAACATTTAGGGCAGGCAACTGTTCGATTATTAGGTATGGCCTTGCTTGAGTAATCACTAAAATATGACAGAATCATCAACTGAAATAACATAACGAGAAAACTGATTTGTCTTGTTCCAGAAACTTTTTTGCAGGTTTTGCAGGTTTTGCTATTATGTGTAAAGGTACCTAAATCTTTTGTGATGCTGTGTCTCTCAAAACAATGTACAATAGAGTTTTGAAACGTATATGCTGAATATTATGTAACATGAACATAAATGTGTTCATTGTCATTAAAAAACTAAAGGCAAAAGTTTCCTCTAGGCGAATGGGTTCATTTGAAAATCGATGTGAACATTTCTCAATTGATTCTGTAATTTTATTGAAACTTATAGATAGACTCTTTCAAATTAGTTATAAACCTTATTAAGTTGTGACATTATATGTGCCAGGTAGAATTATCGTTTAGGTCAACCCTTTTCAATTGTCAAAAAATTGAACGGTCTTTATCATTGTGTTATTAAAACAGATATAAAGCCTTAGAACATATTACTTAGAATAGAATTAATTTTTTGCTGTCTTCTGCTGAAACATCAGTTGCTTTAAAAATCATCATGCCCTCTCTTCAAAAGAAATGACTCGAATCCAAATTCAGGCAATACGACCATGAACATTGTTGGTCAGTAATGTTGGTCGTATTGACTTTTCAACAGCCTGTAGACGGGTATAATGGATCGACGGGACCGGAATAGATGGGTTTTTCTGCATGGAATGCTCCTGGAGAACCTAATGGCATCCCCACTGAAAATCACTGCATTGAAGCCACTGCGCATAACGGCCGATGGAATGACAACTCTTGTTTGGCGGAGAGGCGCTTCATCTTCGACATGAACTCGTTCTCACCTTTTTGACTTTGCATAGAAATTTCATTTCAGTGTACGCATCAATTATGCTATTACACACAGTACTTGGACTATATAAAAGATATTTCACAAATATTGCAAATTAGACCAAAATCGCCAGGAACAAACCTGTAAGCTTACATCTACACCGCACATTTGTGTCCACTGAAAATCACTGATTTAAGTCGCAGGACCGTCAGGCTTGTGTATCAGCAAATCGTGGAATTTTAATGACTGTGATCCTGTGAAATATTGACACCCTGATGGCTTTATTTAATGACAGGTAACAGAGATTTGAAGCCAATCAAATGAGTTCTTTCAGACGCCGTGCATTGGTACTGTACAGAGTACCAAACTATTTAACATCCTGGATGAAAAAGTCGATTAAAATGTAAGCTAAAGAATTCATTTTCAGCACATGATTAGATTGCGTGCTGGTCGCACGACTTTCAATTGAGATATCAAGTTTTCAGGAGGTGATATAGTTGCACTCCGTCTAATCAGAAATATTCATTAACCCAATCATTCAATCAATCATTCATTTAACAAGAAAACAGGTATATATCTCTATGTCGGGAAAGGAGTTCACCTTGAAGCAAATGTTTTACGAGTCTCTCTTGAAGGCTGGACTGAATCAAGGAAGAGGAATACTATAAAGTGGAAGACTGGCAAACGAGTATATGTATGGTGTTTACTCCTGGAAATTTACGAATGGTCGTATTCAGTGTACATTTAGACAGATAAAAGGCATCTTTTACGTATCCTCGTATGACATCAGAATAAGGACATACATTTAGCGTAGATGCCAAGATGGAAATATCTTTTGTTCTATTTCTTCGATTCACCTGAACTGTTTCTCATGTGCATGAAGTTTGCCCTTTGCTTATTCAGGATAGGCTTAGTAAAGTAAATGGCAGTGTATCTGATAAGCCCGTTGGTCACGCTGTTGCGTTTTTCTGCTAGGACGAGAGCACACACCAGCCATGATACAAAAAGCTTTCACCTGTGCTAGTACGGGCCCTCCAACAAGCATGAGAGCTTAATATGGGAACATACAGTGTTCAGAAAGCAGAAACATTAATCCATGTTTGAATAGAACCGTTTATTAAATACAATGGCGATCATAACAAGGGTAATTACAAACGTTAAGAAGATTGCTTTTAGAATTACAGTATCAGAGCCTTTGCCTTGCACTTCGCTGAACCAACAGCGTCGCTTCTTGTCGTCTGCGGCGCTTCCACTGCTATATAGCCAAGCACGTACGTGGACGTATCCTTGACATCAACAATGCTTGATCCCGGGTGTTTGATTTCCGTTTGACGACGACCGCTTAATATTTGATTCTTCATCTCGCGTTTTGGTTGCTAAATCTTCTATGGAAACCGTTTCAAAGTTATAAGCACAAACGTTGATAATGAAATACTCTCCTTCGAAGGTGGGTATACACACCATTGGGACTCCCACTATTCCCTAAGTTGGTCCCTAATCTCGTCCGGCTACCTTTGGCGTTATTGCATAAACACTGGAATTCCCTGAGTGAACAAGTATATTGTGCTTTTTTATTGACGTTCTATACCTCTTTCTGCTAGGCGTGTATCCAATCAAATCTGCGCCACAGCTATCTTTAAAGATTCATATGATTGAAAAGCGAGGGACTTAGAAAATTTCACCATCGTTTCTGCGTTTCTGTCGTTTTCTAATTATAAAACCATGGACACTACCCGGGGATTTATGTTGAGGGGGGTGTAAGTTATCAATTATAGATAAATTTTCCAAGAGTACATATATAACCATTATTAACATTCTGAGAAGCAGCTGTTTGAAATAAAGATTCACATTTACAATATTTACTGAGTGATACATACTATTAATGCTCTGAAGTTGCCTCTTCATCCTGTAAACCTTAACAGTGGATTTCCACGTACGGGCATGAGAATAATGTCTTTATATCCATCAAAGCACATTGCCTTTGAACTGGACGATCAATGAAATTGCAAGTACAGTTACGTTCAAGTCGAAGTTGGTCATAGTCCTTGAAAAATAGCAGTACAGGGAAGTTTATGATAATCAATCGTAAACAGTGAATGATGTCGTTCTACAAAATTGGGAGACGATCAGTGCCTAACAGTCGGCAAAAAACGATGTCATACATTTCACTGGTTGCCGCAGCCACAGTATCATTGGCGTACCAAGTTCTTTCAGAGACGACTTGTCCTGTACATCCAGTTGCTAAAGAAGAAACGGTAGGTGCTGTCCAATTTACGTTTTCAACAGTTTGTGAACGCCAGAAGCTTCAGAAACAGCGATAAAAGGGGTAAATAGTCATTCATAAGACCGAACAACATCACCAAGAATTTAAGGTAAATTAAGTATCGTCGACGGCCTCCCTCTTTGAATTAAACTTTGCACGTTATTTACAGAAATCAAATCGTATGTTATATTTTTCAAGTAGAATAAAATTATATCGTACACTTGGTAAAAATCTGGCAAGTTGAGCTTTAACGGAAAGCAGACAGTTTACATGTGATGAGCATAACTGTTTTTAAGCTTCTAGTATGACATGACAAAACTATGACAAATTGCATATCGGTTGAATGAACGAGTGCGTATTGCCTTTGTATGTCTACTAAGATATACACCGCTTTGCAGATGTAGATTACTCCCAAATTTCAGCACCGGTCGTGATTCTCTTTACACAAAGGAAAACATATGGTCAATTTCATATGAATTCTTCTATATGTACTTTATGCACGACGGTGACTAATGAAAGAAAGAGAAACATGATAACACCTCGATGAAACAACTCAGAGATTACTTGCATTTGCTATATTTGGCGATTCTCCTTAAACATGTAGTGATGTTACCTTAATAGCATTGTGTGATTTTCATTTTTTTCAATTAACATATTTTTTGAGTTTCTGAACGCCTATTTAACTCTATACACGTAATGTGATCGTTTTCGTTTGAAGTTACTTCGTGAAAAATTGCATCCAACCTTTCTGCAGTTGAGATTGTTTACAAAACCATGAGCCAAAAGACACCCTTGGTCCCATTGGCTATGTGCATGTAAAGATTACAAGTGTTGAGAAGCTAGCGACCTCTATCCTTCTACATGAAAGTGCAGAAGTAAAATAAAGAATGGCCCACTTTTCAATGATTTCATAATCAAAGTATCAAAACCTCGGGTTCACAAGTCTACACACAGTTCAGGGCGACCATTTACGGCACATCGTAAAAATTTAAAGCGAAATAAGCTGCATGATTTTGCGTTTTACCTAGCACAAAAATTAACATTCAATGTTCGGAGAGACAGTTTGAATTCCGCTTATTAAGCCACTGCGTCATTGGAAATACCACCATTCAATCCTTGGTGATGGATTTTATCACTTAAATTCAGGTGCTGATATTTATATTTCCCGCGGTCATATTTGAGTTGCATTTCAAATATTATTTTGTTGTTAAAATCTTGGTAGTGAGTTTATCACCAATGTTTGAAAGATTTTCTTTTTACAGAATTTTTATTCAATTTCATACCATGTTATCGAAAAAAGGGAATTCAACATTGAAAGGTAAAAAACAGTGAACTAACTTTGTCGTGTAATGGCCTAATTTATTGTAACGTATCTCTGAGTACAGTAAAGGCGCTAATAGGCGCACTTTATTCATCTGTATGTCGAATCACAGAGTTTGATTCTTATATGAAAAATACCGAGGTGTTTTAATGTGTATGTACTTCGAAACCTGACATAATTTTTGCTTGTTGATAATGTCTGATCGATTTCTTCTTTCTTCGTTTCTGCGTCTCACTCACTATTATACTCCCAGGGAGCTTGCTCTACGAATCCCTGCCTCAATGGTGGCATATGTGAAGAAGACTGCAACGTCAACGGTTACATTTGCAAGTGTTTGCCCGATACAACAGGCTCAACATGTGACCAAGGTAATATTATCATGCTGGAAAATATTTGTTACATGCCCACAAACATTAAGCTTATCGCACTTCCTTTTCGAGACACATGGCAGTTTATAAAACAATATTAATTATGTATATATGTGTAAGTGTGTGAAAAAGACAGCATGTCATAGTTTGCGTCCTAACGCTTTAAAAAGTAAGTATACCTCCGTGAACACACGTACATGCTGTGTGTTAGTATGTCTAAACTACAGTGTTTTCCCCCTCTGTCTGTCTATCTGTCTATCTATCTCTGTCTCTATCTCTGCCTCCATATCTCTGCAAATCTATCTCCAATCCTCTGTCCGTCTGTCTATCTGTCTCTTTCACTGAGCTGTCTTTCTGTCTCTGCCTCTCTGTCTGCCTGTCTGTCTGTCTGTCTGTCTGCCTGCCTGCCTGCCTCTCTCTCTCTCTCTCTCTCTCTCTCTCTCTCTCTCTCTCTCTCTCTCTCTCTCTCTCTCTCTCTCTCTCTCTCTCTCTTTCTCTCTGTCTCTCTCTCCAGGTGAGTTGCTCTGCCCTGAAGGATGGATATACTTTTCGGATTCATGTTATTTCTTCGGGGATGACAGGAGATCATGGACTAATGCAAGGACTCAATGTTTGAGTATGGATGCCGATTTGACTATTGTTCAAGACCTTAGCGAACACCAATTTCAAACAGACCTTGTTGCAACAATTCCGAACCCATGTCAAGCGTGGTATGATTGTAGTTTTTGGATAGGACTAACGTATACTGTGAGTAGACTATTGTATTTTGGATTTTACACGAAGCATACATGGTTTTGCGAGAAGCTATGTACCACTTTGTCTGAACATAGTCTGAAAACTTTAACATCTTTGGGAATGACAAAATACCTTACATTTTTTGAAATTATAACAACGACGGACACTTTTATTTCAAAAGCGTTTTTGACACCTAAGCACTGTCGATTTGGCAGACAAAAACTTGAGTATTGATATCTGTCCTTGTGTATATTTCTGAAATAGCCCTTTCCCAGTTCTGAATATCTGTTACAAGTCTTATATCCTCGATATATTAAACGTGTAATGGAATGAATATAATAATGTCTGCTTACAGTGATCAGCTCACACCATGCACGGTGCAGTTGTTGCCTTTTCCCATATTTTCCGTGCTTTTTAAATAAAAGCATCAAAATCAATACGGACACGACGCGTACGCGTCAATATGATGAACAATATATACGCTAAAATATGCAAACAATGCATAAATAATATGAGATATCCTTATTATTATTATACATCTTATATTCATGAAAGGGGCATCAAAATGTCAGAGTAGTGACTGTTTTCGTAAAATATCAACAATTTTTCTTCAGTTGGCCGGGAATGTTCACTTATAACCCGTGATATCTAACGATTTTGTGCACTCCCTTTATTCCAATATGCAATAGACAATAAATATCAATAATATTTCTTTTTTTCTCTCACTTCTAGCCCACGAATGGTTACAAGTGGGTCGATGAAACCGGGATAGAGATGTTCGATGCCTGGGATGCCCCAACGGAGCCCAATGGATTTAGCCATCAGAGTCTATGCATTGAACTTCTTCAGAAAAACCTCTTGTGGAATGACGACTTTTGCTTCTTCGAGAGACGTTACATCTGTGAAATGAACTCTTTCAGTCATCCTTAAAAATCAAATTCCTAGAATATTGATTTTGTCACAAGCACCTGTTGATAGCTCAGGCTTGTAAACATTTGTTAACGCATTACAGGTTTCTATGAATATATATTTGTTTTCCCATTTTGATGGGCCAAGTTTGGGAGAAGATAATATGAGCAATGTACGAGACGGAACGTTACCAAATTTATGACAAAGGAAGAGATACCATTATTTTGATTCTCCTTGAATTGAAATTCAATGAATCTACCATTGTATCATTGTAATATTTAAACAGATCCTGCAATGTATGCAAATGCATCACGCACTACAGAAACTATCGTAGCTTTTCTGTCCATGTCGATACTAACTTTAAAATGTTTTCAATAAATCTGTGATGTGTTGCTTTGTGTTGTGCTTCGTTGTTTTAAGTTGTACTAATGTAGTTCAAATTATGGCATCGAGGTTCTTGAAACATACAAGGATGCTTAAAATCTATCGACAATGAATTTCTCTGTTTGCTCTCTCTATATTTAGCAGTGTGTTTGCGCCAGAAATGGGTGTCGCTATTTGTCAGGAATATATTAAATGTCTGATACAATATCATACTGTTTTGTGTTGTCCATTTGTAATCCTTACTATGTATTTCTAAAGAATCGCATGTTCATAATTCTATTAGAAATTATTTTTAGAGTTCTGAGTACACTCTGCTCTTAAGGCTCAAATTAATGAAGCCTGAACATCAACCTCTTGAAACATAGTTTGTTATAACATGTTCAAATTATATAAGGCCAATGATTTATCCAATGTGTTTTAAAGCTGTATTTATGTTAACGATGACACCATATTTTGTAAAGGATAGCACTCCAATATGATGAAATTACTTTCACTATTGAGCCATAGCTACCTATCGGTGCGAGTAGGCAATCACTATTGATAACGTCCTCTCCTCTTGATTGCCAGTTCAAAATAGTGTTTCACGAGGTCTATCCTTTACCTTATTCGAGGTTCGATCAAGTTGAGTCCTGGTAATTTAAGAATGTTCGTACTCAGTGTACATTTAGACAGAAACAAGGCGTCTTTGACGAATTCTCGGATGACAGCAGAATTAGGACATACATTTAGTGTAGATGCCGAGATGGGAAATTTCTTTAGTACTATTTCTTCGATGTTTCTTATGTGCATAAAGTTTGCCCTTTGGTGATTCAGGAATGCTTAATCATGCAAATGGTATTTATCATATCAGCCTGTCAGTCATGTCGAAGCGTCTTTCTGCATGCTAGGACGAGAGCAAACACCAAGCCGTGGTAAAAATCATTCACCTGTGCTTGTACGGGCCAGACACAAGCACAAAAGCTTAATGGGGAACATACAGCGTAAAGAAAGCAGAAACAATCCATAATAAAAGTAAACCAATTATAAAATACATGGCGATTTTAACAAGAGCATTGTAAACGTTTAAAGATTGCTTTTAGAACTGCACTATTAGAGCATTTGGCTTGCACTTTGTCAAATCGATAGCGTCGCTACTTGTCGTCTGCGTCGCTTCCAGTGCTATCTAACCAAACAATCATGTGTACGTATATCCTTGCCGTCAACAATGCTCGCTCCAGGGTGCTTAATTTCCATTCGACCAGACGACCGCTCAAAATTTAATTCTGCCTCTCCCTTTTTGGGCGCTAAATCTGCTGAGAAAACAACTTTCTAAGGTAGAAACACAAATGTTGATAATGCCATAGCAATACTCAAACTTCGAAGGTGGGTATACACGCGATTGGAAATCCCTTAAATACAGCGCTCGCCTGGCAGTTCTTGCTATTTGTCACGTAACTGTACCCAGATCTCGTTTTTTACCTGTCTTCGGCGTTATTTCTTAAACAGTGCGAAATCCAATGGTGAGCATCTATATTATGCTTTTATATTGACGTTCAATACCTCCTTCCTCCTAAACATGTATATTCCATGAGATCTACGCCATGGCTACCTTTAAAGATTAATGATGATTAAAGGCGAAGGACTTCAAACACTTTACGATCGTTTCTGTTGTTTTTTAATTATTAAAAGCATGGACGTTTCTTAAGGGTTTATGTTCAGAGGATTTGTAAGTTATTAATAGCTGAATTTTCCAAGAGTACGTTCTGAGAAGCAGCTGTTTGAATTTGGGTTCATACAGTACAGCATATATGGAGTGATACATAGTTAATGCTCTTAAGTGGCCTCTTCAACCTGTTACCTTTAACAGTGGATTTCCACGTACTGGCATGAGAATAATGTCTTTATATCCGTCAAAGATCATTGCCTTTGAAACAGACGATCAATGCAACTGCAAGTACACTTACAATGAACAAGTTTGCCACACTCTTGTAACAATAGCAGCGCATGGAAGCTTTATATGGTAATCGTAAACATTCAATAATGTCGTTGGACAAAATTGAGAGACGATCAGTGCCTAGCAGCCGGCAAGAAACGATGTCTCACATTTCGCTGGCTGCCGCAGCCATTGTGTCATTGGCGTATCAAGTTATTTCGGCGATGAATTGTCCTGTACATCCAATGGCCGAAGAACAGACGGTAGGTGCTGCCATTTGTACGTTTTCAACAGTTTGTGAACGTCAGAAGCTGCAGAAACTTACGCCGATAAAAGAACTTCATTGTCGTTCACACGACCGAACAAAATGAAAAAGATTTAATATGTGGTAAATCGAGTTACTGTAAAATAAGATTATATAGAACGCCCTTGGAAAAAATTTTGCAGTTTCAGTTTGGAGCAACATACAACAGACAGTATATATGTGATGACGGTAACTCAGCATATTTTAACACGGCACAAATGTTTCTAAACTTCGAATATAAAGAAAAAGATGACAATTGCATATCAGTTAAATGACTGCATATTAAAGTTTTATTTCTACCAGGAAATACACCCCTTTATTCAGATGTGGATTGTTCGAGAACTTTTACATGTTCGTGATTTTCTTTACACAGAAGAAAAACACTCGAACAAGTCTGTATGAATTCTTCGATTCGTATTCTGTACACAGTGCTGACTGATGAGAGATCATATAGAAACATTATGGCACCTTGTTGAAACAACTCGGAAATTACTAGTATTTGCAATACTTGACGATTCTCCTTAATTACTGAGTGGACGTTCCTTGATAGCATTCTCAGTGTGATTTTCATTTTGATCAATTGCTATGATTTTTCGATGTTTCTAAATGCCGATATAGAATCAGAACGTAATGTAATCGTTTTCGATTGACGTCATTCCGTGTAAAATTGTGTCCAACTCTTCTGCATTAGCGAAAACAGTACAGGAGCCATAAGCCAAAAGGCCCCGTCAACTTATTATTACAGGATTGCAAGTGTTGAGAAACCCGCAACCTCTATCGTCTGATATGAAAAGTGCAGAAGTGAAACGTTACATGGCCAGCTTTTCAACTATTTCATAATCGAAGTGTTCAAAACTACAAATGTGCGGCTCAAATATTTTAGGATGACCACTTACTTCTCGACCATGTCACATTAAAATAGACTGCGGACAATTTTCTCAACAACAAAGACTATATTATTGTTTTTGTGATCACTTTTCAAAGTCCAAAATAAGTAATATTCCAGATTGGCTTCCCTCAATTTAAAAACACCTTGGTTAAATACTTCGTATTCTGTCTACTAGCTGTAATTGTTCTCAATTTTTAATTTTCATTTTTCACGAATTGAAATCACTGCCGGTTCCGTCGTACTCTGCATTTTACCATATATGTTATGCACTATAAAATAGCATTAATGTTTTTTATCAGTTTATATCCCCGTCTGCAAAAACGTGTGTAAATGTCGATTTGTAAATCCCTCATCTAATAATTACTATCATGTTGCTTTGCCATACAATGCACACTGTCTCTAAACTGACATTCATTCATTTCAAGTCGTTCGGTGCATTCATATAAAAATGTCTGTTCTGAATAGAGTGTGAATATACTCTGATTTCTCTCCTGTGTTCCTTATATAAATATAGCATATTAGTAGTACACGTTGATTTGAATGATCTGAAAACTACACTTTTTAGAACGACATCGTAAAGTTTAAAACATAAATAAAAGATATTTGTTGTCCTTTATTATAGTTTGGATGCCACGTATCCGTATTGTGTCAATTATTTTTTGTAAGATATCTGCATTTGTCGTTGGAACTGTTGAAGGCAGTGACATTCATTTCCGACTGAAAATCATATTAGTATAAAATATGCTTTACCGGCGTTACAATCACTCTGACCTAATGCATTATTATAAGAAATGATGAAACGGCGATTTTCAAAACGCTTACCCAAAATTGAATACACATGCAGCGTTGTCCAGTATACACATGCAGCGTTGTCGAGTGAAAACAGAGTTGTAAATTGCTACACCACTCAGGAAAACTTGATTTACTGAATAATGTGAGAGTTTGCAGCATCTGGTCTTCTATGGACCTTTTTTCTTGCATCGTAAAAACTTATAACCCAATCAGCTGGATGAAATAACAAAAAAGCAAAACTTTGAACAGTACATGTCTCTTATTTAAATAAAAAAAATGGAATTACTATTTTTTTACCAAAATGGCCATTATTACAGCCAAAATATCAGAGATTAATACGTTTATTTTATCAAATATTTTAATCTCCGATGCAGTATTGTTAATTTTGGGCAGCATAGGAGTCATATAATGTCTTGTTTTTTTGAGAAAAAATATTTTTGGTAGGTACTGTGATCTTTTTTTCACGATTTGGCAAAATGCAGCGAGGAAGTCACAATATGCATAGAGACTGTCTCGTGATCGTCATTTTTGTGCTTTTCAAAATAAATGAATTTAAGAATTTTGCTTAGCAATATAATTAGAAACTCTATAAACTGTTGATAAGAAGTGGTGTTGAACATCTGCGAGCAGAACTGCCCAATATATGTTTATTTTTACTTTGTGTGGATCTCTAATAAATATGCGGCTATATGATTATTTTTAAGGGGAGGGAGGCTTGAAAAAAATTTGATCACACAGACGGGGGGCTTGAATTTTTTTATGGCTTTTAGGGGCGGATATAAAGAACATTAGATTTAAATCGCGATTCCTCCACCCTCCCAACTTCGCCGTTGTTTGTAAACGTAGCCTAATAGGCATACGTTTTCATCAATTGATCGATTCTAACATGAAGAAAAATTAGGTGTTTGCATATGTTTATACTTCGAAGTCTGACAGAATTTTCCCGCTGCTGATATCTGACCAGTTCCATGCCTTCATTTCTACGTCGCACTTACTATTATACTTACAGGCAGCGTGCGTTCCAAACCCTTGCCTCAATGGTGGCATCTGTGAAGAAGACTGCAGCGTAAACGGGTACATTTGCAAGTGTTTACCCTACACAACGGGTTCAACCTGTGACCGAGGTAACATTACCATGCTGGAAAATATTTGGAACATTCTCACAGACATCGAACTTCTCGAACTTATTTTCCAAGCACGTGGCAGTTTATTAAAAGATATTAGTTATGTATATTTGTGTGAAAAAGACAAAAATAATTTTTGCCACTTAAAACTTGTAGAACAGTAAAATGATATCACTGTATGCTAGCATGTCTAAGCAACAACTGTGTCTGTCTGTCTGTCTCCCCTCTCTCTTCCTTCTACCCTTTCTCCCTCTTTCTCTCTCCCCCATCCTTCTCTCCCTCTAAAGATGTGTCGCTCTGTCCTGAAGGGTGGATCTACTTTTCGGATTCTTGTTACTTCTTTGGAAATGACAGAAGACCATGGAATGACGCCAGGACGGAATGTACAAATATGGACGCCGATTTAACCAGTGTTCGTGACCTCAGCGAACATCAGTTCCTAATAGGCGTTATCGCATCAATGTCAAGCCCATGTCTCGACACCTCGGATTGTAATTTTTGGATAGGACTTACGCACACAGTAGGTAGATTACTTGTATTTTAAATTTCACATGAAGTATAATATTTGTGACGCCATGTACGACATGTACCACTTAAACACTTAAACTGATTTTTTTTTAAATTGAACATTTCTGAAAGTGGTAACATATATATGGGCGATACGAAATAAAACGCAATTCACTCTGAGTGAAAGAGTCTATGTGACTGCTGTAGACCGTGGAAAGAAATATGAACCTTCTTCACATCAATGACCGGCCAGATTTGTAAACATTGACCTATCCCTCCTAGGTGATCGCTCTTAGGTGACCAGGTAAAAACTGTACCAATAGCATATAGGGTACAAAGGCACATCTAATCACCATCAAAACGGCAGGTGACCGCTTAGTTTTTGCATCAGCTTTTAGTATCTCGCTGCATCAAACTCGATCTTTCCCAGTGTGCGTGTGTTGTTGGTATTTTTCCCCTGAAAGATGTTAAACATACAATGACATTGATACAGTTTTTAAAATGAATAATTCATTCTAAGGACGGTGCTTTTGGTGTCTTTTCCATAATTTTCTCATAAAACATCAAAATTAAAATAAGAATTCAAAGCAGTCGATTCGTTTGCCCCACAGAAGTACGGTAGAAATCTGCGACATTACATACAAAGGTGATGGACTATATAGACAACAAAATTTAGAAATAAAATATAGGTATTATTTTATGCTTAATATGAGATGTATTTTCCGAACAATGCATCCAGTCTCACCGTAAAGCGTGAATTTGATCTGAATTTTTGTAACCTAAATGAGATATACAGTTGGCCGGAATGTTCACTTACACCCCGCATTATCTAACGATTTTTGCACTCCCCTTATTCCAATATGCAATAGACAATAAATATGAATAATATTTCTTCTTTCTCTCTTCTAGCCCACGAATGGTTACAAGTGGGTTGACGGGACTGGTATAGAGATGTTCGACGCCTGGGATGCTCCAACGGAACCCAATGGATTTAGCCATGAGAGTCTGTGCATTGAAATTCTTCTGAACAAACTGCTGTGGAATGACCATTTTTGCTACTTGGAGAGACGTTACATTTGTGAAATGAACTCTTTCACTCATAAAAAATGAAATTGATTTTTTAGATCATTGATTTCTTGCTAGGAACTGTTGATATGTACTTGTACCTGTAAATATTTGTTAGCGCATCACAGGTTTCTATGGATCAATATTTGTTGTCGCAGTTTTACGTGTCAAGTTGCAGTGCGTAGAGTAACAAAACAATAAGAGAAATGTAAGAGAGGGAACACTGTCAGATTTATTACAAGGTAGAGATGCTACAGTCTCTATTGTATATTTATTTATTATATTATATTCATCGCCTAATATAGTGTCATTATAATATTAAAACGAACTCCGTAGAGTATGTTATTACTTAACAAAATGCAGAATATATTATGCCATTTCTGCTCATGACCATGCTTAATTATTAAAATGCAAAATGTTGTTACTCCACCAGCGCTGTGTTGTGTTGTATATAGTTTAGATTTAAAGTTTAGCATCGATGTGATCGAAACATGCCAGAATGCTATGAAACGTTATCGACAAAGAATGAACTCTGTTTGCTTTCTGTGTGTTTGGCTGTATCTTTAAGACAGAAAAAGTGTCTCTATTTGTAACAGTATATTAGACGTCTGATACTCATTTCACACTATTTTGTGTTGATCCCTTGGTGATCTTTACTATGAATTACTATTGTGACCTTTACTATGTATTTCTAAATTATCATACTTTTATAATTGAATTAGTTATGATTCTTTGTGTTCTGAGTTTAAACACTGCATCAAAGGTTCAAATGAATGAAGGCAAACCGGCAACCCCTTGCAACATAGCTTGCGATACGGTTTAGGAAGTTATAATTTGCAAATGATTTATCCAATGTTTTATAAGTGAGAAAAAGCTATCTATATGTTTATGATGATGCCATGTTTTGTTAAGGTTAGTACTCTAATATGATGATATTATTTTCACTTTTGTGCCCTAGTTATATCGTTGCGAGTAAACAGTCACTATTAATAACTTTTACTCTTCAATCATCAGCTAAATACCAAGTTTCATGGCGTCTTGACCTTGCAATATAAGCTTTGTTATCATTAAAGTATACTATGGCAGGCAGATATGACCTATTTTGCAGCACTAGAAAGAGGAAGGAACGTTGAGGTAAAAGTTAATTGATAATGAGCTCGTTAATCGGCCGCAGTCAAAATATATATTGTATGGAGAAAGATTGACTCCATTAACAGGGCGTAAATGTAGACATTGAACCACACAACACAATTAAGATTCTATGTAACATGCAGATATCTTGTAACCAGCTGCTGACGTATTCATATTAGTAACAAGACAATTATGCTGAGATACAGTACTCGGGCCTGTGGTAAGTAAAGGCAGAATCATCTGACATACCTTTTACTTGAACATACCATACAAGCTGTCTGAGAGCCGTGATAGCTCGACTCTCATCAATCTTTGGACGAGGAAAGGTGTTAGGTTACAAGAGTGTAATACAGTGTTAATGGCATGGCAACTCTTGTAAAATCGACTTGCCCTGTTTGTCAACAAGATAGCGTAGTTATCAAATTTAGTAATGAAAAATTGTGCAAAAATATATGGTATTCGTACGACCTACATTCGGGTACTATTTTTAAAGTATTGTCGATAGCGAATCCACCAGGAAAGTCTAATTAGCATCTCTTATTGTTTAGTGTACAGCTGTAAGAAGTGCAATGACAAAGTGAAACACAAATGCTGGCGTTTTATACTGTAGTTTACAGGCAAAATTGCTTTGGATAGGTATGGAATCAAATAAACAATGTTCAAGGTCTTGCAAGATGGCAGGAAGCACTCCATTCCAATGTCGATGGTACTTTAAATGCAAGTAATGCTTTGACCCTGCGGAATGAATTAAGAAACAAGTGTGATTTTGTATATCGATACATAATTTACATTCACAAAAAGGGATGTTGTTCATAATAGAAAAAGAAGCAATACAGCAGGTTTGAAAATGGTGCTAAACTGGCTGATGAGTACGGAATTGGAACCTCTGCCGACATAAAATTTCAAAATAAAACCAGACTGATGAGGCTTATCAGCCTATGACACTTGATAAACATAAAAAATATGACATTCTGTTTTTAGTTGAGGGTAAAAAGTAGGAGTTTACAATTTCCAATATTGATGAATATACATTCAAGATATCAACTATATATAGTCAACATATCCATTGAAAAGTATTTTATTTGTGTAGGTGAATTATATAAAAGACCATTTGGTTAGAAAATGGATTTTATCCTTAATCTGATACTCGTTATGACAATTTTAGGGAAACATTTTTGTCCTGGAAAAGAAGTTAGGAAATTTATGAAAATTATTTGAACATTTTCTTGCCGTTCGTTTGGTGTTTACTTATACTTCACATTTGGTAAATTGAATTGTTACACGCCACATGCTCATTCCGTGTCGCGATTCGCCAGAATACGTCACGTGACGAGGAAATAGATACGTCTAGTCCCCATCAGAAAACAAATAAGTGACGTCAGAGGGTATTTTTTGAATATGTTTAAAAAAGAATTTAATATGTGAGTAAATCGAGTTACTGTAAAATAAGATTATATATAACGCCCTTGGAAAAAATCTTGCAGTTTCAGTTTGGAGCAACATACAACAGACAGTATATATGTGATGACGATAACTCAGCATATTGTAATACGGCACAAATGTTTCTAAACTTCGAATATAAAGAAAAGATGACACAATTGCATATCAGTTAAATGACTGCATATTAAAGTTTTATTTCCAGCAGGAAATACACTCCTTTATTCAGATGTGGATTGTTCGAGAACTTTTACATGTTCGTAATTTTCTATACACAGAAGAAAAACGCTCGAACAAGTCTGTATGAATTCTTCGATTCGTATTCTGTACACAGTGCTGACTGATGAGAGATCATATAGAAAATTATGGCACCTTGTTGAAACAACTCGGAATTACTAGTATTTGCAACACTTGACGATTCTCCTTAACACTGAGTGGGCGTTCCTTGATAGCATTCTCAGTGTGATTTTCATTTTGATCAATTGCTACACTGTAAAGTTAAGTGTTCAAGGATAGAACACCAATTAAACGCCTTTTTGTAACACTTTTTGAACGCGTCTAGACGTTCAGAAATTTAACGCTACGTGTTCAACCAACGTTCAATTTTTGAACACACGTGTGCCGATTTTGAACACTATGTGTTCATCAGACATTATATTGAACACATGGTGTTCCATATCTGAACACACGTTGCACATGAAATGTGTTCAAAAATTTGAACGCATTTACGCGTTCAAAGGGCTGTAACACTTTTTGAACGCATGGACGCCGTTCAACGATAAGTGTGTTAAAGTATTGAACACATAATATGCACTTGTTGAACACATGAACTTTTGGCGTTCAGGGGGTGTTCAAGCCTGGAAATGACATAACGGACCACTGATATTCAGTAAAATTATTTTATTCTAAAAATACACAAAAATTAGTTGAGTAAAATACAATTATTAAGTATAAAATGGAAAAATAAACATGGCCACTTTGTAAAGTTTGTCAGAGGAAAACACCAACGATGTAAACACCTTCCTATCAAAACATCAACAAAAGAAAATCTTTATAAACACTGTCGATCGTTTTCAAATATATGAACAAAGTAATGACAAAACAGGTTTAACTTCAATATTGTGGATTATGTTATATGTTCATACTTGTGAAAACGTACAAAAATATCTGTTTTGAAAAAGCTCAAAATTTGTCTTACTTATTGTGTTGAAAACAGTGTTCGTATGAAATGTTTACTCCGTTTTGTAAGATAGCTTGAGACATTTCCTCTTGTATAGACATTGCAAACTTGGAAAAAGGTGAGTCACGGCTTCTCTGATGCACAGGGTACATAGTTGTCCACACTAAAGTAAACACAACATAATGCACAGCATGTCAAGTTGTCACAAAGTTTCACAGTAACACACAACATGCAGAAAGTGGGTAAAGGGGTCCTTGGAGGTGTAAAACCCATTTCCTTGTCCAACAAAGTCCTTCATGAACGAAAAGATTTGTTGGTTTGTAATACCTTTAAATAAACTCTGAAATAAATCAGTGACATTTCAAAACTCTACTTCTCAGAAATTAAAAACACATTAACTAATTTTGACTTCGTTTCATAAGTTTTTTCTGTATGTCAATAAGCTTGTGCTGTTGAACCTGGAAATTTCAGTCCTTATTAAAGTTCAATTGTAAAAGGAAACTGCAGTCTAAAACCAATGGCAAGAACCTGAATGTTAGCCATTTCAACACCAATATAGCAATACAACAAGCGACTTAGACGTCGAAAGAGCTCGCAGTGTTATGTAAAGAATCTCTGACAGCTCACTTCAGGATGGCCTCACCAAAAATAGGAAAAAAGCTGCAAAAATACACAATTGAAGATTTCACCATGATTTGGACATATCAAATTGAGATCATCCCAAAAACATGTGTAGCAAATATCAAAGCTAGCAGACAGGCAATTTTTAAGATACAAATTTTTTGACCAAAAATGGTAAAAATTGACCCCAAAATAAAAACTTGCAGATTTCATCATAACTTGAATATATCACATTCTGATAATTCCCTATGTCTTAAAAATGTCTGAAATGTCTTTTATTTCTCAAAAATACAAATTTGCATATTTCTGCATAAATTTGAACAATCTGAAAAAACTATCCGCAGAGACTCATGTCAAAAATATCAAAGCTGTTCATTAAGTAGTTTTGAAGAAGATTTTAAAGATTTTTGACCAAAAACGAAAAAATTGCCATGAAAAAATTAGATTTGAACATTTCATCACAACTAGCACAAATTTTACGAAGGTCATTCTTAGGGACATGTTTACTAAATATTGAAGACGTCGAACCACCAGTAAGAGAGAAGAAGATTTTTGCCAAAAAATAGCAAAATTCGCCTCAAAAATACAAATTTGCGTATTTCACCATAACTTGAACATATCATTAGGGTAATCTCTGGGAACCTGTACTCAAAATATTAAAGGAATCGTACTGGCCGTTTTGAAGAAAAAGCTTGGGATGTAAAAATTTGAGGACGATGCCTCACATTCACCTATTAGATAAGCTCTGCGTCGCTAAAAGCAAAGCTAAAAAACAGTAACAAATCGAGAACAAAAGACGTGTTGAACTACAATACAAAATAATCTAAGATTTGGTTGCAAGCTATGATCAATTAAATGTTACTGGAGCTTAAGCCTTCAAAGACGTGACGTCTTCGTCATCAGATGCAAGGGTGCAATGAAGAATTGAAGCAGAAAGCGACAGAAAATCAGAGTGAAAATTTCAGAAAATTCAGAAATTCAGAGTGTACATTTTTCACTCTGAATTTTCTGTCGCATTCTGCTTTAATTGTTCATTCCACCCTTGCATCTGATAAGGGAGACTACACGTATTTGAAAACTTATTCTCCAGTAACATGTAGTTGATTATAGCGTTCTACCAAAGCTTAGATAAATTCAGAACAAAAGTACAGAAACTTATCAAAATTCAGTTACTGACCCTCGGAAGTTTAAATCTACATTAGAGATGAACTGAGGTTCTCAAGCTTGTTTCCAGACAGCAACCTCTACACTCATCTTCTTCAATTTCTGTACCATCAGCTTCTGTAATAACTCTTCGATTACCAGGTAAATCCAACTTTTCAACAATAGGTATTATGGCGACATGAGACTTTAAATGAAAGACAGGTGGCCTTATTAAGTTAAGGGGTGACTTTGGTATACAGTGCCTCTTTGCGATACTGTTACAAAATATTGGCTTCTTCTTGTCATCAACTGATGAAAAGTAAAAGAAAGGCCAACTCTCATATGCTGAAACAATAGAGTGTACACTCTGCGATGTTTAACTAATGTTTTATATGCGATCGTGATAACTAAGAGACGTGTTAGCTGTGATTACGCAGCGGTGTGTGGCATATCGATCACGCTCGGGTCAAGAGTCATCGCCACAGTTTTGCGGTGATGACCCTTGACCCGATCGATCGATCGATACGCCATGGCCCAAAACACCGCTGCGTATTTACAGCTAGTGTATGGTATACAAGCCACTGAAAGTAAAAAAGTTTCTCACGTATTTTAGCTATTCCACAGTACTATACAAATAATTTCAAAGGATAATAATACAGATGCTTCAAAATTCAACACCTTTTACTATTTTGGAGAGAAAAACTTACCCTTTCTGGTCTTTCTTCCGCACGATCACGACTTCAGCGTGCGTTCACAAGAAAAATGTCGCAACTTCCGTTTTGATGCATGACGGGATAAGAAGAGGCACCAAACTTGAACACCAAGTGTTAAGGAGTAGAACGCCTCTTGCACGCCGATGTTAAAATTAAAACGTCCATGGTGGTTATCTGATTTTCTTTTCCAAATTTCAAACTTTCAACCCGTAATAACGTGTAAAATTAATTAGTATACTTCCTTTTTAGAAAGAACATGCTTTCAGTAATTTTAGACCGGAGATATTTTTCACTTAGTGGGAAAATCGTTACATCAAAATCCGTGTACGTTTGCCTAACAGCGATGCAGTAGTAAATTTAATATGGCCATAGTAAGGTAAAAAACACTAAAGATTGTTAATTGTTTTACAGTATTGCAAAATTTCTGTCATGCAGAGTTTTTGAACACTTGAAGGAGATGGTTATTAACACTAAGTGTTCAGGTTTAGAACATCACTGTTAATAATATGAACACTAGTGTTAACAATATGAACACTAGCTGTTCAAATTTGAACACTGACATCTACATTTTGAACGCGTAAAGACGCGTCTGGCGTCCGCTATTTTTACAGTGCATGATTTTTCGATGTTTCTAAATGCCGATATAGACTCAGAACGTAATGTAATCGTTTTCGATTGACGTCATTCCGTGAAAATACGAATACAGTACAAAAGCCATAAGCAAAAGGCCCCGTCAACTTATAATTACAGTACAGGATTGCAAGTGATAAGAAACTCGCAACCTCTATCGTCCGATATGAAAAGTGCAGAAGTGAAACGTTACATGGCCAGCTTTTCAACTATTTCATAATCGAAGTGTTCAAAACTACAAATGTGCGGCTCAAATATTTTAGGGTGACCACTTCTCGACCATGTCACATTAAAATAGACTGTGGACAATTTTCTCAACAACAAAGACTATATTATTGTTTTTGTGATCACTTTTCAAAGTCCCAAAATAAGTAATATTCCAGATCGGCTTCCCTCAAATTAAAAACACCTTGGTACATACTTCGTATTTTGTCTACTAGCTGTAATTGTTCTCAATTTTTAATTTTCATTTTTCACGGATTGAAATCACTGCTGGTTCCGTCGCACTCTGCATTTTACGATATATGTTATGCACTATAAAATAGCATTAATATTTTTTATCAGTTTGTATCCCCGTCTGCAAAAACGTGTGTAAATATCGATTTGTAAATCCCTAATCTAATAATTACTATCCTGTTGCTTTGCCATACAATGCACACTGACTCTAAAGTGACATTCATTCATTTCAAGTCCTTCGGGCATTCATATAAAAATGTCTGTTCTGAATAGAGTGTGAATATACTCTGATTTCTCTCCTTTGTTCCTTATATAAAAATAGCATATTAGTAGTACACCTTGATTTGAATGATCTGAAAACTACACTTTTTAGAACAACATAGTAAAGTTTAAAACATAAATAAAAGATATTTGTTGCTCTTTATAATTGTTTGGATGCCACGTATCCGTATTGTGTCAATTATTTTTTGTAAGATATCTGCATTTCTCGTTGGAAGTGTTGAAGGCAGTGACATTCATTTCCAACTGAAAATCATATTAGTATAAATATGAATGCGTGTTCGTAGCGTCCAACCAATTCATCGAATATTGAAAATTGAAATCACCTTCAAAATGCAATTTTCATTTGAATGAAATAATAACCAATTTTTAATATTCGTTTTTGCAGACAACATTTTTATTTTACCGATTTTTTGGTACGGTTTTCGCGGCCAATCAATTCCCAAAAATATTAAACAGCCTTTTGGCATAGAAAGCAAAATTTGAAATGTTTCAAATCGAAAATTATTTTTCATTTTTATCTTCGTTGAAAAAAAGGGATTGACGGCCCGCTTTAAATAAAGCTTCTGTTATTTCATTATTAATGAAATATAATTATGTTTTGAATCCGAAAAGCAATTTTCAGTAAACACAAATTAAGCTTTAATCAATTAATTCTGTTTCATTCATGAGATTTGAAGACAGAAGTTCGGGTTTACTTTTATTGAACGTTCCTTGTTTTATATTTTGATTTTAATTCATTTTTAAAATTAATGTTGCCATTCTCAACAAAGCATAAAAATAATTTCAAGTCTTCAACTTTATTCTATCTTAACATACCAAAAATGGCATTTCTTCCGATTTTTGTAAATATAAAATATAGGATAATTTTGACATTTGAAGGAGGACAAAAATGATGAGAATCGACACTCGTTAATACTGAATCATGTACGACTAATTTAAAATGAATTCGCTGTTCATTTTGTTACTTGGGAAAATTGAAAATGGTAAGTTTCAACCATTTCATTTTTTGAAATGGTCGAAAAACGACTTACATGTTATTTCAATTTCTTTGCTGTTCCTGGCCCTCTACCGACCGGTGGGCGCGCTCCGTCAACGCAAGAACTGCGGTACATTTAAAATGGAGTTGTCTTCCTTAGTCTCTGAAGAGTTATGCGGCAAATGGTTGTTCTTGAAGGTAAAACACACCGCGAGATAGCATGTACTTTGAAAGCCTTTTTTCCTGATCATAATCTGTCAGGATAAGCGAGAGATCAGTGCGCAGATTTTGTGAAATACATGAAATTAAGCGACGCCACACGCCGAACAATGACCAATGATTAGTACAACATTTACTGTTAACATAACGAGCACTAGCAACGCTCAAATTATGCCCTTAAACAAAAATCCTTATAAGCGTCTAGAAACTCGGTCGATGCTTGGTCATGTATAATATGACGCCACACACCGGATCGCTCACTTTAGTCAGTCAATAGAGTGGCTAACTCTCTGAACTCTCTCAATAACGAATCTGGCTTCTCCTCCTCGAGGACGAAGATGACTTCATCACACAACCAAGCGGAGAAGATACAAAACAAGAGAGCGACTGATGAAGTAATCCTATTTTTGGTTCCGAAACACCGTTAAGACGAATCACTCAATCAACAAACCGGTTTACCGGAGACCCAGATCATATGACTAGGGTCAAAACACTATCGATTCACCGGTGTCTCGCCATGTATTCCACACCAAATAAATGCAATGGCACCACATCGTAATACTAAACAATCTTGGTAGAGCCGATGTATGGAGTAGCCCTACGAGTATGGCGAGAGTACCGGTATGTCCGGCTTGGGAGGCGGCGTAGCCAAAGCCGGACACTCTTGCCATACTCGTAGGGCTAAAGTGTGGAGTTGCCCTCAATGTCATTTATATCGTCTTCGGTGGCCAGTCTTCCGCAGCACATGCAGTAAGCGCGGGAACAAGTATGCGTTGCGGAAACCGGAAGTCTCGTACGCATTGATGCTGCTCACCCACTGGCCAGTAGAGGACCGGGAACAGCAATTCAAATGAGTCGTCTTTCGACCATTTTCAAAAAAATGAAAAAGTTGAAACTTACAATTTTCAATTTTCAATTTCTGATTTTCGCACGCACCAAAAAAAACTTGCAAATTCCTCTTAAATCGGTAAGACATGATTTTATTTCAAAGAGTTTCCTTTCTCTTCATTTTGTTCTTCATCAAATACGTACAATGTCCCGTAATAAATTTTACGAATCTTGAAAATGGTACTATTGTTTTATTTTAAGATTAGGTAATATTTTGATACTGGTAATAATTTTATTTGTTTTGTTGAAAATGAAAACATCATTTTTAGGATACAAATTATAAACTTTCCTTAAAAATAATCAAGAACACGTCATTTTGAAATTTAAGAAATAAAATGGAATTAATAGATTAAATTTCATTTTATTTTCACTGATAATTGCATTTCGGATATAAAATATGAACAAGGCGAAACAGAATTATGTTTCATTAATAACCAAATAATAGAAGCTTTAATTAGTCTGTCAATTGGTATTTTCAATTAAGATGAATATGAAAAATCCAATTCTATTTCAATCATTTACATAACGCTTTTTGTGCTAAAATGCATTTTAATATTTTTGAGAAATGATTGGCCGCGAAAACCGTACCAAAAAATCGGTAAAATAAAAATTTTGTCTGAAAAAACGAATATTAAAAATTGGTTGTTATTTCATTAAAATGAAAATAGCATTTTGAAGGTGATTTCAATTTTCAATTTTCAATAAATTGGTTGGACGCTACGTACACGCATTAATATGCTTTACCGACGTTACAATCACTCTGACCTAATGCATTATTATAAGAAATGATGAAACGGCGATTTTCAAAACGCTTACCCAAAGATGAATACACATGCAGCGTTGTCGAGTATACACATGCAGCGTTGTCGAGTGAAAACAGAGTTGTAAATTGCTACACCACTCAGGGAAAACTTGATTTACTGAATAATGTGAACGATTTTAGAGTTTGCAGCATCTGGTCTTCTATGGACCTTTTTTCTTGCATCGTAAAAACTTATAACCCAATCAGCTGGATGAAATAACAAAAAAGCAAAACTTTGAACAGTACATATCTCTTATTTAAATAAAAAAAATGGAATTACTATTTTTTTACCAAAATGGCCATTATTACAGCCAAAATATCAGAGATTAATACGTTTATTTTATCAAATATTTTAACCTCCGATGCAGTATTGTTAATTTTGGGCAGCATTTGAGTCATATAATGTCTTTTTCTTTTGAGAAAATATATTTTTGGTAGGTACTGTGATCGTTTTTTTCACGATTTGGCAAAATGCAGCGAGGAAGTCACAATTTGCATAGAGACTGTCTCATGATCGTCATTTTTGTGCTTTTCAAAATAAATGAATTTAAGAATTTTGCTTAGCAATATAATTATAAACTCTATAAACTGTTAATAAGAAGTGGTGTTGAACATCTGCGAGCAGAACTGCCCAATATATGTTTATTTTTACTTTGTGTGGATCCCTAATAAATATGCGGCTATATGATTATCTTTAAGGGGAGGGGAGGCTTGAAAAAAATTTGATCACACAGACGGGAGACTTGAATTTTTTTAGGGCATTTAATGGCGGATATGATAAGATTTCAATCGCGATTCCTCCACACCCCAAACTTTACCGTTATTTGTAAACGTAGCCTAATAGGCACACGTTTTTCATCTATTGATCGATTCTAACATGAAGAAAAATTAGGTGTTTGCATATGTTTATACTTCGAAGTCTGACAGAATTTTCCTGCTGCTGCTATCTGACCAGTTCCATGCCTTCATTTCTACGTCGCACTTACTATTATACTTACAGGCAGCGTGCGTTCCAAACCCTTGCCTCAATGATGGCATCTGTGAAGAAGACTGCAGCGTAAACGGGTACATTTGCAAGTGTTTACCCTACACAACGGGTTCAAACTGTGACCGAGGTAACATTACCATGCTGGAAAATATTTGGAACATTCTCACAGACATCGAACTTCTCGAACTTATTTTCCAAGCACGTGGCAGTTTATTAAAAGATATTAGTTATGTATATTTGTGTGAAAAAGACAAAAATCATTTTTGCCACTTAAAACTTGTAGAATACTAAAATGATATCACTGTGCTAGCATATCTAAGCAACAACTGTGTCTGTCTGTCTTTCTCCCCTCTCTCTTCCTTCTACCCTTTCTCCCTCTTTCTCTCTCCCCCCATCCTTCTCTGCCTCTCATGATGTGTCGCTCTGTCCCGAAGGGTGGATCTACTTTTCGGATTCTTGTTACTTCTTTGGAAATGACAGAAGACCATGGAATGACGCCAGCACTCAATGTACAAATATGGACGCCGATTTACCATTGTTCGCGACCTCAGCGAACATCAGTTCCTAATAGGCGTTATCGCATCAACGTCAAGCCCATGTCTCGACACCTCGGATTGTAATTTTTGGATAGGACTTACGCACACAGTAAGTAGATTACTTGTATTTTAGATTTCACATGAAGTATAACATTTGTGACGACATGTACCACCTCAGCACTTTTACTGATTTTTTATATTAAACATTTTCTGAAAGTGGTAACATATATATGTGCAATACGAAATAAAACGCAATTCACTCTGAGTGAAAGAGTCTATGTGATTGCTGTAGAATGTGGAAAGAAATATGAACCTTCTTCACATCAATGACCGGCCAGATTTGTAAACATTGACCGATCCCTCCTAGGTGATCGCTCTTAGGTGACCAGGTAAAAACTGTACCAATCGCATAAAGGGTACAAAGGCACATCTAATCACCCTCAAAACGGCAGGTGACCACTTAGTTTTTGCATCAGCTTTTAGTATCTCGCTTCATCAAACTCGATCTTTCCCAATGTGCGTTTGTTGTTGGTATTTTTCCCCTGAAAGATGTTAAACATACAAATACAGTTTGAAAAATGCATAATTCATTCTAAGGACGGTGCTTTTGGTGTCTTTTCCATAATTTTCTCATAAAACATCAAAATTAAAATAAGAATTCAAAGCAGTTGATTCGTTTGCCCTACAGAAGTATAGTAGAAATCTGCGACATTACATACAAAGGTGAGGGACTATATAGACAACAAAATTTGGAAATATAATACAGGTATTATTTGATGATTACGAGATGTATTTTTCCGAACAATGCATCCAGTCTCACCGTAGAAAGCATGAATTTGAACTTGAATATTTGTAACCTAAATGAGATATACAGTTGGCCGGGAATGTTCACTTACAACCTGTGATATCTAACGATTGTGCACTCCCCTTATTCCAATATGCGATACACAATATATATGAATAATATTTCTTCTTTTCTCTCTTCTAGCCCACGAATGGTTATAAGTGGATCGATGGTACTGGAATAGAGATGTTCGGTGCCTGGGATGCTTCAAAGGAACCCAATGGATATAGCCATGAGAGTCTGTGCATTGAACTTCTTCAGAAAAAAACTTTTGTGGAATGACCACTTTTGCTACGTGGAGAGATGTTACATCTGTGAAATGAACACTTTCATTCATAATAAATGAAATTGATTTTAAAATCATAGCAACTGTTGATAGGTCTTGTACCTGTAAATATTTGTTAGCGCATCACAGGTTTCTATGGATCAATATTTGTTGTCGTAGTTTTACGTGTCAAGTTGCAGTGCGTAGAGTAACAAAACAATAAGAGAAATGTAAGAAAGGGAACACTGTCAGATTTATTACAAGGTAGAGATGCTACAGTCTCTATTGTATATTAATTTATCTTAGTGTATTCATCGCCTAATATAGTGTCATTATAATGTTAAAACGAACTCCGAGAGTATGTTATTAGTTAACAAAATGCAGAATATATTATGCCATATATATATATATATATATATATATATATATATATATATATATATATATATATATATATATATATATACATGTACACACACTCTTCTCTGTTTTCCGTGTATCTGTCTCTATCTTTCGTTTTAACGTCAATCTTTCTTTTATCTTCGCCTGTGAATCAGTCATTCTGTCTGTCAGTCTGTCTGTCTGTCTGTCTGTCTGCCTGCCTTCTGTCTGCCTGCGTGTATGTCTCTGTCTGTCTCTCTCACTCACGTACACACGCACACACACACTCTTTCTCTCTCTATGTATGTATGTATGTATGTATGTATGTATGTATGTATGTATGTATGTATGTATGTATGTATGTATGTATGTATGTATGTATGTATGTATGTATGTATGTATGTATGTATGTATGTATGTATGTATGTATGTATGTCTTTCTGTCTGTAGGTATATATATGTGCCCTGTCTGTAGGTACGTATGTAGAATGACTTTGAAAACATTACTTATAGGAGAATTCATTTTTGTTGTCTTTTGCTTAAATGCCAGTTGCTTTAAAATGTACTAAGATCCCTCTTGAAGTGCAAATGAGGGCTATCTTAGCGCAAACGACTTTGCTCGACTACGACAGCAATTGTGTATTTATTTATCTTAGAATCTAGAGTAAACGCAACTCAGACCATAAATATAACAGCGACAAGAAATGCGAGTAAGGTTCGTCATATTGACTTTTCCACAGCCTTTAGATAGGTATTGATGGAATGATGGGACCAAAATAGATGGGTTTGCTGCATGGCATGCCGCCCTGAGAACCGCAATGGCATCGCCACTGACAACCATTGCATTGAAGTCACCGCACATGACCAGCGATTAAATGGCCATTCTCGTCTTGCGGAGAGGCGCTGCATATGTCAATTGGACTCATTCTCACCTGTTTGACCTTGAGCAAACATTTTCAGTTCCATTCAGTATCAATGATACCATTACACAGGGTATGTAGAATACTGAAAATCTCACAAAATATTGCAAATTTGCCCAAATTTGCAGGGAACAAACCTGTAATGTACACCGCACTCTGATATCCACTGAAAATCACTGATTAAAGTCACTGGACCGACACGCTTGTGTATGGGCAAGTCTTGCAAATCTAGAGTTTTTGCATCCGTTAAATAGTCTGTGAGATAACCTCTTTCATTAGGCTGACTAATAATACATCAATTGGTGAATTATTAATATCATGATGGCTTCATTTGATTACAGCTGGCAGAGCTTTGACGCCAATAAACTGCGTTCTTTCGGATGCCTTGCATACGCACTGTACACAGTTACAAACTAATTTAGTATCCTCGATGAAGCAGTCGATTAAAATGTAAGCTAAAGAATTCATTTAAAAACCAACGATTATATCGCGTGCTGATCGTACCACTTTTAATGGAGATATCAAGTTTTCATGAGGTAATATGTTGCACTGCGTTTAATCAGAAACATTTATTATTCATTCATTCATTCATTATTTCACTCACTCATTCATTCATTCATTCATTCATTCATTCATTCATTCATTCATTCATTCATTCATTCATTCATTCATTGAACGAAAAAAAACATTATATATCTCTCAACGTATCGACCAGGAAGGGAAGTCACTTTCAAGCAAATTTTACTCATTTGCAGGCCGGAGGGGAACTAAGGAAGACCAATATTTAGAATGAAGACGGGCAAACGATTGTATGTTTCATCAGGCCGAGTTTTGATCAAGTTGACGCCTTGGAATTTACAAACGTTCGCATTCAATGTACATTTAGAAGGATACAAGGAATCTTTGACGTATCCCTGGATGGGAACAGAATTATGAAATACGTTAACTCTAGATACCAAGATCGAAAATGTGTTTTGAACTGTTTCTTCGATTCACTATACTTGTTTGTCGTGCGCATGAAGTTCGCCCTTCGCCAATTCAGGATTAATAATGCGAATGGCATTAAATCAGATCAGTCTATCGGTGACGCCGATGCGTCTTTCTGATAGCCTAGGACAAAAGTAAACACAAGCCGTGGTAAAAATCTTTTGCCCCTTCAAGTACGGGCCAGCCAAAAGGTATAACTGCTTGATGCGGGGATATCTAGCTTTTAGAGTGCAGAAACAATCAATGATAGATGTTAAGCCAATTATTAAATATATGGCGATCATAACAAATGTAGTATAAACGTCAATGAGACTGCTTTTAGAACTGCACTATTAGTTAATTTGCCTTGCGCTTTTTCAAATCAACAGCGTTGCTTGTTGTCGTCTTCGTCGCTTTCACTGCAATATGACCAAATACGCGTGTCACATATTTATACGTATTTGCCGTCAACAATGCTCGCACCCGGGTGTTTAATTTCCGTTCGACGACGAAGGTTCTATATTTTATTGGGCATCTCCTTTTTTGGCGCTAAATCTACGGAGAAAACAAGTTTAAGAGCTAAAAACAAAAATGTTGATAATGCCAAAGCAATACTCCCCGTCGCACGAGTGTATACACTAGATTGGAATTTCCTATATACAATTGTGTGCACTTGTATCCGAATCGCGTGTTCACCTGTCTTGGGCGCTATTACTTAAATAGTACGAATTCCCTGAGTGAATATCTATATTGTGTTTTTATGATCACATTCAATTACCTACTTTCTCCCAAGCATGTATCCAGTCAAATCTACGCCTTAGCTATCTTTAAAGATTAATGATGGTCGAAAGGCGAGGGACTTTAAACACTCTACCATGGATTCTGTCGTTTTCTGATTATTAAACCTGGACCCTTCTCAAGGGTTTATGTTCAGAGAAGCTTATAAGTTACCAAAGCTGAATCTTCCAAGAATACATTATGAAGCCATTATTAAGATTCCGAGAAGCAGCTGTGTACAACATTTACTGAGTGATGCATAGTTAATGCTCTGAAGTTGTCTCTTTAACCTGATAACTTTAACAGTGGATTTCCACGTACGGGCATAGGAATAATGTATTTACATCTATCAAAGGACGTTACCATTGAACCGGACGATCAATGCAACTGCAAGTACAGTTACATGGAACATGTCAACCACAGTCACTGAATAAAAGCATCACATGGAAGCTTCTAATCGTCCGCGTTCAATAATTTCGTTCGACAAAATAGAGAGACGATCAGTGCCTAACAGTCGGCGAGAAACGATGCAATACATTTCGCTGGTTGCCGCAGCCACAGTGTCATTGGCCTATCAAGTTATTTCGGCGATGAATTGTCCTGTACATCCAATGGCTGAAGAACAGACGGTAGGTGCTCTCTGTTGTCCTTTTCCAATTCCAGCGGTTTCTTAACGTCAGAAGCTGCAGCAGGAGTTAATTATCATCCACAAGACCGAACAATATCAAAAAAGTTTATCTGTGGGCAATTGAAGTATCGTCGACAGTTCCTCAATACGAAAACAACATTCACCTGATCTACAGATATCATGTCGTATGTTGTATTTCTTACAAGTAAAATAAAAGGATATACTGCACACTTTGAAAAAATATGGCAATTTTAGTTTGGTGCAAGTGAAAGCAAATAGTCTATGCGTGACGTAGGTAAATCATCAGAGTATAACACAGCACAGCTGTACTTGTCTCTATGTTTCGAATATTCAAAATTGCATCTCGGTTGAATGAGGGCGTATACTCTTTATGTCTAACAAGAAATACACACCTATGCAGCTGCAGATTGCTCCAAAACTTCAACACAGGTCGTGATTCTCTTTACAAAAAGAAAAAACATAGTTACGGACAATTTCATACGAATTCTTCTATTGTACTTTATTTATGACTCTGCCTGATGAGAGAAAAAGGACTACAATAACAACTCGATGAAACAACTCGGCATATGACGACCTCCTCAACCACTCAGTGAATGTTCTTTTCATAGCATTCTCCGTATGGTTTTCATTTTTCAATAGACACGATTTTTCTATGTTTCTGAATGCCGACAGAGACTCCGTAGTCAATTAGCGACAAACTGTGTCAAACCCTCATGCAGTAGCGAATTGGAAAGCCATAAGCCAAAAATCCCCTTGGCTCTGCGCGTTTAAAGATTACAAGTGTAGAGAAGCGCACGCCCTCTATCCTCCGATAAGAAAAGTGCAGAATGAAATGCAACATGACCCACTTTTCAATTATTTCATAGTCGAAGTTGCCAAACGTACGCTTCAAAAGTCTACATATATTATGGTTTTCGGGTGATGAATTACGTCCGGAAAATGTCATATTAAACAAGCATGCAGATAATTTCTCAATAACAATAACTATATTGTTTTCGTGATCATTTTTCACATTAAAAAAAATATAATATCCCAATTTGTTTTCCGGTAATTAGAAACATCAAGGCACATAGAAAAGAAATCAGTCCCCAGGGGTGGGGAGGGAGGTTTTTTGCAATGGTTTATCTTATTTGATTTTATCAATTTTGGCTGTGATATATCAAATAAAGAGTTCAACTCCAAACCGTCTGCTTTATATATTACCGACATTACCGGCATTAAATTATTTTACTATGTGTGTGACGGCTGTGATGTTGACTTAATCAATTAATCCGCTGTTACGGACATCGGATTAGCAAGTAGGCAATAATGTTTTCGGAGCAATTTTAGTGGTGTATACACAAGTTGGAGAGGAGATAAGGACTTGTCGGTAATATATAAAGCAGTCATACGATGTGGAGTCGAAATCTTTATTTGAAATACCAAAGTCAAAATTAATAAAATTCATCGTAGTAATAAAAAAAGCAGTCAGACGGTTTGGAGTTGAACTCTTTATTTGAAATATCACAGTCAAAATTAATAAAATTAAATAAAGTAAACCATTGCACAAAAAACCCCTCCCTCCCCACCCCAGGGGACTGATTTCTTTGCCCTGTGATCTATGCTGAAATACTCTGAATATTTCTACAAGAAAAATTGTTCCCATTTCCAACTTCAATTTATCATGGATTGAAATCACTGCCGGATTCGTTAATGAAAACATGCATTGAAAGTTATCTTAAAACATGACATCTGACTTCACCTGCATTTTATAATATAAATAATTGGGGTATAATATACAAAGTTATGTGAGTATTTTTTATCAGCTCCGCCGTAATTTACAAAAACGTGAAAAAATGTCGATTATCATATACCTACATTCACATGGCTTTTTTTTTTTTGAAAAAGATAAATTTATTTCAACATAGTCACAAATAAAACAAATCTACATAACTTTGAATGCGTTAAAATTACAATGCGTCTTGTGTGAAAAAACAAATAATTAGCTGTTTGATTACAAAGATCATCATATGAATGCATTCAGGATGCATTCTTCTCCTTCCAGTCTTACAAGGCTTGAAAACTTTGTGATAAAATCCTCAGTTTTGTTCATCATCTTATAAATGAAATACAATGTATTCATCCATGAGGAGAGATGACATTTCAATTGCATGACATAGGATTGAAGGGAAACTTTAATCCCATCAAGAGTAACCGAATTTCGAATATTCCAAACTGTATATTTTACAAAGGAAGTAATACAGTAAATAATGTCAGATGTTGCATTATTATCATTTTCGATATTTTTATCAAAGTTGTGGTTTCTGACAAAGAAAGAAATACATTTCTGCAAGATTTCTTTAACATATTTACACTCAAATAAGATGTGTTCCAGTGTTTCTTCTTGGCCACAAATATGGCATTTCCCATCACTTAAATTGAAAGTTTTGGCCAAGCTTCCTGTGACTAGGCCTCGATGGAAAATCTTCCAATTTAAATCATTTACTGAATTGCTGACAATTTCTGTTGAATTAAGACGGCTGAATAGAGTAGCTTTGTAACTGTCAGTAAGACTTAGATTCTCAGCCCATTTTTGACCAATCTGACCTCTGACTGCATGCCATTTCTTATCAACTAATTTCCAATAAAGTGACTTGGTTTTGACCTCACTTTTTGTCAGACCATAATTCTCTAAGTCTAAAATATCATAGTTTTCTTCATTTTGGATGTTTGAAGAGATGATTTGTTTCCAGGAATCTGGAATAGCATTGAGGAGTGTTTCATACTCTGTTTTGATTTCCTCTTGCACATGTCTATTTGTACCTCCTATAAGTTTTGCAATTATTTCCCATTGTTGAAGCCAGTCATTTCTGTCGTCATTCCAGATGTCCCTAAGCCTTAAAATTCCACTCTTCGACCATTTGTCATAAAAGAGGACACTTCCTTCATTCTTAATATTGTCGTTATAACACAGAACTTCTCTAAGAAGATCCTGTTTTGATGTTGGCAGATTCACTCTTGTAAGTCTAAGTGACTTCCAGGTATTTAACATATCCCCATACACCATTGGGGTTCGTTTGTTGTTGACTTTGAAATTGAGATGGAGGTAGTGATAATCACTATTAAGTTTATTGTCATAACTCGCTATGAAATATTTTGATAAGCTGGCCCATTTAGGGGTCCCCTTATCTGGATTTTTCTCAAATAGTTTCATAAGCCACTTTAATTGGAGTGCATTAATTTTTTTCTTCAATGTCGACAACTTTTTTGCCACAGTCATCATATCTTTGAATGAAAATACCCCTTTTTATAACTTCTCGTTTACCTCTCCAAATAAATTTCCATAATTTACTATTTGCTTCATTAATAATTTCCTTAGGTACATGATCAAATGATGCCAGGTACCATAATTTTGATGCAGCCAGCATATTAGCTACTATTGCTCTGCCTTTAAACGACAGATTTCCAGTATTCCAGATCTTAAGGCAATTCGTAAATTTTTCCCATCATTGTTTTCCAGTTTTCTCTAGATGTGTTACTGTTTCCAAACCCAACTCCCAAGATCTGTAAAACCTTGTTTGAAAAATAGATCCCTTCCACTGAATCAGTGCGGTTTTTAAAACTCCCAGCCCATAAACCTTTGGATTTCTTTTTGTTCAGCTTTGCACCTGTTGCTTTTTCATATTTGTTGAACATATTCAATGACTGAGTAATGCTTTTCAAATTTCTCAAGTAAAGAGTCGTATCATCTGCAAAACTCTTAATTTTTTCCTCTTGTTTGTCTGGTAGTATGAATCCTGATATGCTGTCATCTTTACGAATATTTTCGGCTAGCACTTCTGCTGCCATGATATACAGTAACGGTGATAAGGGGCACCCTTGTCTCACACCCTTCTGAAGTTTAATACTGCCAGAAAGAAAGCCATTACACTTAATTTTGCATGCAGTATTATTATAAAGAATTTTTTATCCACTTGATAAAGTCAGTGCCAAAGTTGAATTTGTCAAGGACTTAAAAAAGGAAGTCTCTCTTTAACCTGTCAAAAGCTTTTGTTTGGTCAAGACTTATGACAATAAGAGGTTTATCAGTAAAATTAGCGTATTCAATAATATCTCTAGTAAAGACAATATTATCACCTATCTCCCGCCCGGGATGTATCCACATTGATCTGGGCTACATATATTGCCAATTACCTTCCGCACCCTATTAGCAATTACTTTTGCAAGAATCTTATAGTCTACATTGAGGAGACTTATCGGTCTCCAATTGTTTAAGTCTGCCTTATCTCCCTTTTTATAGAGCAAAGAAACTAAACAAAGTTTCTGTCTGTTCGTCAATTCCCCTGAATTAAAGCAAGCGTTAAATGTTTCAATCAGGTCAGACCCTAAAATATGCCAGAAGCATTTATAGAATTCCAATGAAAGGCCATCAGAACCTGGTGACTTATTGTTGGCCATTGACTTTAAAGCGTTAAGAGCTTCTTCCTGTGTAATTTGCCCTTCACAACTCTGTTTACCTTGATTACTTAAAGCAATGTTGGTTTTATCTATTAATTCCCTCTGTAGTAGGGTGTCAACATTTTCTTGTTTGTAAAGATCTTCATAAAATTCTTCTTGTATGTCTAATATAGAATCAAAATCAGTGACTATTTTGCCACTCTTGTCTCTAACCTCCTTGAATAGTTTTTCTTTACCTCTCTGTTTTTCTAGATTGAGGAAATATTTTGAAGACTTCTCTCCTTGTTCAACCCATTGGGCCTTGATCGAATTTGCTGTCCTTGTATTTGATTTCATTCATATGATTTTAACTGGTTTTAACCTCTTCAATATCACTTGCGGATTGATCTGATGTCATCATATTGTGCAGTCTTTTTTCCAACAGATTACGGTGTTTCTTATTACTTCTGTTTTTCTGTAAACTATACTTAATGGCCAATTCTCGAAGTTTATCCTTGCCTTTGTCCCACCAAACTGAAATGTCATCAAAAGAGGCTTTTGACTTTGCAAAATTTCCAGGGGTTTTCTACTTGGTTTCTGAAATGAGTTCATGACAGGTGACTGTTATTGAATTTCCATGTCCCTTTCCCACGTTTTTCACCTTCTAAAGATTCCATATCAACTACAACTGGTTGATGATCTGAAATAACACAAGATAAAATTTCACACTTTTTAACCTCAGTAAACAAGTCACTCGTGAAGAGCCACCGGTCCAGTCTGACTTTTGTCTGTTAGTTTTTTTGTCTTTGCAAAGTCTGTGTGTATTGGAGAAGATGTGGGTGTAATCTTCTCCAAACATCAGTCAGATTGAACTGATTCATCATAGCTTTAATCTCCTGTACACTACTATCATTACACAACCTAGCTGAGGATATCTTATCTTTGGATGTATCTACAACGCAGTTGAAATCAACGCCACATATTATGGAATCTGATTCATGATCTCGTGAGGCTTTTTCAATTTCCTCACTGAGTAAATTGAAATAGTTTTTTTCGTTCTTTAACAGAGTTTGGAGCATAGATGTTCAGAAGTAAAATATTAACATTGTCATATTTTAACATAGCAATAATAGTTCGTCCTTCGTGAGCCATTTTAATTACCTTAATGTCAAGTTCGCAATCTTTCTTCCAGAGTATGGCTGTTCCTCTGCTATTGTTTTTATAGTTGTTCCATATTCCCTCACCACCCCATTCTTTTGTCCATGCGTCAGCTTCAATCTGTGATGCACAGTGTGTTTCCTGTAGAAATATGATGTCTGCTCTCTGTCTTTTAATGAATTCAAAGCATTGCTTCCTTTTTGTTGGGTTTCTTAAGTGTTATCAGCCTGTTCTTCATTTATCTTAGTAGTAGTTGTTATGTTGTTTTGCTTTATTCCACCATTTTCGTTTTCCGTATCCACACTATTCACACTTTCCACACAATCCATGGTGTCCTCTTCTCCTTGCAAGTCACCATCTTCCTGTTCATCATCACCATCACCTTCATCTTTACCGTCATCATCGTCATCTTCATCTCCTGATGACAGCAGGTCATATTTGTTAGATGTATGTACCTTAAATTCTTCTCCATTTTGTTTTCTATTTCTATGCCTGACTCTTTTCTTTGACCTGGTGGTTTGAACGGTGTCATTTCTGTTTGTTCATGAGGTCTTTTTATCTTGGTTGTACTATCTTCCCGCATGGTTGCCTGCATGTTATCGGTTCTTTCCATCTTGAGTGTATCTGGAGCAGCATGAGTCAACAGTACCACTTGTGTTTGTTGACTTTGCCGCATTCTTTTCCTTCTTTTCGTTTCTGCTTCCAGATTCGTTGACTTTGTTTCCAGATCTGGCACGTACTTCTTCCATCTTTTTGTTTCCATTTGTCGGATTGGTTTTGCTTGCAGAATTTCCGTCTACTTTGGGCACTTCTTGTTTGTTGAGACTGTAATGCCCACCATTTTTCTGTTGCTGTTTTGTAGAATCGACCAATGTGGTTATTTGCTGTTGACGTAATCGTGACTGATTGAACCATTGTCTACAGTCTTTACGAAGATGCCCTTTTTTCCCGCATGCTAAGCATGTCTTCGCTTTTGGACAGGTTTGTCCAATATGACCGAACGTGTGACATATGTAGCAAATTACCGGTGAGCTTACTTTAGCTGGTTGATCTTGATAACTTATGTCGATGGCTGCACCTCCATGCTTTTCAAAACATACATACTTGGGGATATCTTTGTTAATCTTCATTCTTATCACCATTCTTCCATCTTTTGATATTTTATAAGGATTGGTTTTCTCATCTTCCACTTCGCCATACATGTTTAAGAATGCGATGATACGGCGTACATCCACTTCGGCGTTTAGGTTATCCAGAGTGACTTTTTTGATATCAGTGTTAAGATCATCTGGATAAATCCTATCACCGTTGTCAGCCATTATTCCATTCTCCAACACTGATTCCTTTAGTTGAACATTTCTCAGCGTCAGGAACCATATCCATGGTTTACCCAATACTCCTTTAATAAGGCCATCTATGTCGTCTTCCTTTATCTCTTTCGTGATCATTTCCCAAATCGCATCTCTTGTTGTCCAAGGTTTAAACTTGAAGTTGAACTTCACGGTTCTCGTTGGACAAAAGTTGACTATTTCCAAAGCTTGAAACTTAGCCATAAGATCCTCCCCATCAGCCTGATTTGCCATTGATTCATCTTTGCTGTTTCCCACACACGTAGCTACATCCATATCCATTGTATCGATTAGCTTATTGTTGTGGAGCGTCTCCTCATTGTCTCTGCCTGGACAAGGCACGTCAACACGACCTGCCATTGCACATGCCTGTGTAAAGCTATGGGAGAAAGCGCCCTCAGATCCGTGCATTTTTTTTTTACGTATCACGCCCCGGCCCGGTGCCCAAATATGGGCAATCGCGTGCATTTCTGAACTATCTCGATTCTGGTTACTACGCGCGTTGCTATTGGCAAACGTTCCATTCGTACACAAAGCCAGCGCGAGATTAGGAAAACGTCTGCTCGCTCAGATCGCAGTTGCGCGTGGCGACAGTGGAGCCGCGCAGGTGATATCGGCATTTATTTCTAAATTCTAGTGAAATCCTGTGTATCCTAAGTGCGTGCCTGTTCAGTATAAATTACCAGAAACTGACATCACGCTTTTGTCCTTCTTACACCTCGATTTCAGCCTTGATCTCTGTTGGTCAAGTACAGTACGGATGTTGCTTTGCGCGTTCTAGAATTCTGCAGGTAAACAAATGACGTCATTATGTATGTCAATCCGCGACGGGAAGCGGTCATCGTATTTATGAAAAACTGACACAAATGGCGTTGAATTTTTGATATCGCACGCATTTTTATCTCCTAAACATTGTTGAATATTATGTAAAATACATATTTATCATTCCATAAGGTATATGATAAAACCTTTACGGCCCTGATACGGCTTTTGCGGCCCTTGGTCGTACGGCGTACGGGCCCTCGCACGCTCGGGCCCTTCCGCCATACGACCTCGGGCCGCAAAAGCCGTATCAGGGCCGTAAAGAGTATTTGTAGCTCTTTATCCTGACTCAAAAATGACACGTGCGCATATGCATTGTATAAAATCTCCCCTGGATAGAGTACGTATATATGTATTCCGATTTTTCTCTGGCCTCTGTTCCTTAGCACGGTGGTAGCAAAAATGCATCTGAATGACCTTAAAACTTCATTTTTTAGAAAAATATATAAATAAACATATTTTTGCACTAAGTAATAGCTTGAACGCAACGTATTCGTATTGTTTCTCTTTTTTCTTGTAAAATACCTGTATTTCTTGTTGGAACTGTTGAAGGCTGTGCCATTCATTATTCCCGAATACAAAAATCACATTAATATAAAATATGTTTTACCGGTGTTAGAATGTTTTAGACCTAATGCATCATTTTTTATGAAAAATGATGAAACAGTGATTCTCAAAACGCTTAACCCAAAGATTAATACACCTGCAGCGTTGTCGCGTGGAAAAACAGTTGTAAATTGCTGTACCAAAGGATCTTAGAGTTTCTAGCACGGTGACCAGGTTCTTCTACGGACCTTCTGTCTTGCATCATGAAACCTTATAGCCAAATTATTGCATGGTTTTGCGTTTTACTTTGCACAAAATTACCATCCACAATGCCACAGTGTCTTTTAAAGTGTGAATATATCATCAATCCTTGGTGACTGATTTGGTCGATTAATTCAGGCGCTTATATGTATATTTCCGGCGGCCATATCAGAGTTGCAACTTGAAAATAATTGATTCGTTCAAATCTAAGTTGTACGTTTGTCGTCGATGTTTGAAAAGCGTTCTGTGGTTCGTCAAACTTTTTCAGCTTGTTTACAGATTTTTCATTAAATTTCAAACCATTTTATCCACAAAAAATGCAAAAACAAGACATCTAATGGGATTTAAAACTTCAAACCATAGGTGAAACGAAGGGCAAACGAAAAGAATTCAAGGTTTTAACCAAGTGACAGAAAAAAAATTTGAAAACATTGAACCAATTTCATCATATGAGATGGTTGGCCTTATTTATTGTAACGTATCATCGAGACTCCGATAGTATAGTGATGGCGTTAATAGGCGCACTTTATTTATCTATTGATCGATTTAAAGCGTTTGATTCTTACATGAAAAATAATGAAGTGTTTGAATATGGTCAGCCTTAGACACGTGACATCATTTTTCTCGATGATAATGCCTGACCGGTTCCTCTTGTCTTCGCTTCTGCATCACATTTATCATTATACTCCCAGGGAGCGTGCTTTCCGAATCCTTGCCTCAATGGTGGCATTTGTGAAGAAGACTGCAGCGTTGATGGTTACATTTGCAAGTGTTTACCCTATACAACAGGCTCAACCTGTGACCGAGGTAACATTACCATGTTGTAAAACATTTGTGACTTTCTCACAATCATCAAACTTCTCGCACTTCGTTTTCCAACGTGTGGCTTTTTATTAAACAATATTAGTTATGCAGACATCATATTTGCCACTTAAAACTTGTAGAACACGTACTATGACTGATACATAGGTACACATCGTTTGCTAGTATGTCTTAATGGTGTCTGCCTGTTTCTCTCTCTGTCTTTCTGTCCCTTCCAATCCCTCCCCTGTCCCTCTCTTTCTTCCTCCCCTTCCTCCTATTAGTGCAAGATGCGAGGTATAATGATATTCAAATATGCAGATTACACTAATGAGCATTGTTTCGGTATTAAAATTCTATGCTAATGACCCTTAATCAATGAGGAATATTCATGTACCTCGGATCTTGCATTGTATACCTTCCTCTAAAGGCGTGTCACTCTGTCCCGAAGGGTGGATCTACTTTTCGGATTCTTGTTACTTCCTTGGGACTGACGGGAGGTCATGGTATGACGCCAGGACTCAATGTAAAAGTATGAACGCCGATTTAACCATTGTTCACGACATGAGCGAACATCAGTTCCAAGTAAGCGCTATCACGACAATACCAAGCCAATGTCATGACTGGTCGAATTGTAGTTTTTGGATAGGACTCACGCACACAGTGAGTAGATTACTTGTATGTTTGATTTCACACGAATCATGACATTTTGGAGACTACAGGTGCAACTTCAGTACTTTACTTATTTGTTAAAATTGAACATTTTCCAAACACATGTGTGCAAGGAAATGAAACTTTAGACTCTGAACGACAAAGTCTATGTGATTTCTTTAAACCGAAGGTTAGAAATATGAACGTTACTTCACGAATTGTCGGCCCACACTGTAAGCATTGACATATCCCACTTACTGTAGGTGATTGACCATGTATAACAGATTTACTAGTTACGGATATTCTTATTTCAAAGTACAACCAATCACTATGAAGATGGCAGACGCCCACTTTATTTTTCACATCAGCCTTTAGTATCTTGCTGAAATCAATTTTTCGCAGTTCTGATACGTGTGTTGCCAGTATTTTAACCCTGAAAGGTGTTAAGCATACAATGACATTTGTATAGTTAGTGTATTCTTAAAGTCAATAATTTACTCTATGGTTAGTGTCCTGTCCTTTCCGTAATTTTCTCACAAAAACATCAAAATTAACAGGAATTTAAAGCGTTCGATTCGTTCAATTCCTTGAGACGTACATCTGCGACATTACATGCAAAGTTACGGACGATATACTCAATAAATTTGCAAATAATACACAGGTATTGTTCGATGCTTAAGACATGTATTTTTCTGAACAATCGCGACTAGTCTCACCCTAGAATGCATGAACTTGATCTTGAACATTTGTGAGATAATCAGCTGACCTGGAATGTTTGAAGATAATCCGTGATATCTAGCGTCTTAGTGCACTCCTTATTTCCAATACGCAATAGGAAATAAATGTGAATACTGTTTCTTCTTTTCTCTCTTGTAGCCCACGAATGGTTACAAGTGGGTCGATGGGACTGGAATAGAGATGTTCGATGCCTGGGATGCTCCAACGGAACCAAGTGGATATAACCATGAGAGTCTATGCATTGAAATTCTTCGGAAGAAATTCTTGTGGAATGACCACTTTTGCACCTCTGAGAGACGTTACATCTGTGAAATGAACTCTTTTATTCATTCATAAAAGATGAAACTAATTCCTAGATCATTGATTTCTTGCTAGCAACTGTTGATAGGGGCTCGTCCCTGCAAAGATATGTTGGCGCATCACAGGTTTCCAGGAATAACTATTTGTTGTGCTATTTTGACGTGCTAAGTTGTAGTGCGCAGAATAATAAAACACTAAGAGCAATGTAAGAGAATTAACGCTACCAGATTTATTACAAAGGCAGAGACTCTGTATTCTATATTGTATATCTATATTGTATTTATCGACTCATATCGAGTCATTATGATATTAAAACAGGCTCTGTAAAGTATGTTATTACGTCACGCATTGCAGAATATATTATACCATTGCCGCTCATGGCAATGTCCAATTATTAAAACGAAAATAGTGTTTATCCATCTGCACTGTGATGTGTTGTATAAAGTTTAGATTTAAACTCTGGCATCGAGGTGCTTGGAACATTGCCAGCATGCTATGAAATGTTATTGACAAAGAATGACTTCTATCTATTCTCTCTGTGTGTTTGCGCCAGAAATAGGTGCCTCTATTTGTAAGCAGTATATTGGACGCTTGACATACATTTCATACTCTTTTGTGTTTGTCCACTGGTGATTTTAACTATGTATGTTTAAATGAATGCATGTCAATAATGGAATAAGTAATGATTCTTGGTGTTCTATGCATACACATTTAAGGTTTAAACAAATGAGGACAGAACAGCAGCCCCTTGAAACATAGCTTGTGATAGTATGTAGGAAATTATAATAATGAGGCAAATGATTTATCCAATGTTGTATGAGTGCAAAAAAGATGTCTATATATTATTATATTATATTATGTCATGCTACCATGCACCATTCTGATTGGACGAGAGCTCATTCCACCGATGCTAAAATACTGTTTTAGCAGTGGTAAAACGGGCCCCTAAACCATAGGCGCACGAAGTATTTTCGAAAATTGTCCAGTCGGTGCATTTGAACGTACCGCTTTGTTTCAAAGACCGAAGTCCGAATTTCGACACACAGATAGAAGTATAGGTCTGTAACTGACCTCTTGTTGAAAATAAGTTGGAGGTAAATGATAAAAGACACCTCTGAAGCAGCACATTTGGGTTTGATGTACACAAATCGTTGCATATTAGGGCAACGGCGCACCATGCACTTTTGCTTGATTCAGCGGGAGTCGAGACGCGACACACAGCTCTTTAAAATGAAGCTAGTATTCGTTCATACACAAATAAATTGACACTCCCTCACGGTAACGGTATGTCAGATATTCTTTGCCAATATTTTGGGCTGTAACCATAGGGAATGCTACAAAAGTCCGTCCCCAGGGGTAGAGGTGTCTTGGCCTCAGGACAAGGTTCTTCTTGCTATGGTTTATTTTATTTTAATACGTTTGACTATAATATATATTGCCAATTAAGATTTATACCACCAACCTTTCTTTACAGCTTTGGTGTCTTTGTCTTATGTTTGCACTGGTTTTGTGACGCATTCTTTTATCGTATTTTTCCTTTGACAATCTTAAGCGAAGTTTTGTCACTGTTGCGTCTATTATCTGAAGAGTTTGATTGCCTAATTCGCCAAAGTAAGCAAAGGTAAATTACTAATCCGTGGACGCTTTCACCAGATTATCATCGGATTAAATTTGACAAAGTCAACAACAAACGCACCAGCCAAGGTATAACAAAAGGCTTTTGGTTTTGCAAGGTAGTCAAGGGCAGTGCAAGGCCGAAACACCAAAGGTTGGTAGAATAAACCTTTATTAGCAATACAACAAAACACCTACCCACCCCTGTGGACGGACACGTAGGCACCACCTATGCTGTAACAGACGAGGATGTTCTAACGATGCAGCCCAAGAAGTTCAAAATAACAATGCGATGACTCCTGATGACTGCGACGAAAGTTGACATCAAATGCGACAAGCCGTGTCAGCGTCCAGCTCTCGCTGAATCGGACAGTACACTCTGCAAAACTGTTGATCACAGTTTCTGTCATCCCAAGTCTGGTCTATTTCAAAACTCTCTGTTTACTGGTACAATAACGTCTAAATTATCCATTATTCAAAAATAGCGCCGGTAACGTCACTGTACCAAGACTGAATGTAACGATGACGCATCGGTACAAAATGAGATAAATCTACTTTTAGTATGCAAAAACATTCAGAACAGAAATATTGTAACTTTTTCTTGTGATTTGAACTCTTGACCCATTTTCTGTGTCTGCAGCAGGTCGCAAGGAGTGTTCACGTTGCATATGAATAAAATGCAATGTTGATGAACGTAATGCGTATGTTATCGTAGGATACTGTGTGCATCTGTTGTCAACGTAATCCAAGCTTATGAAAATGGTCGGTCCCGGGCGCTGAATTTCCGACGTTCGATCTCTCATACATCCGTTTTCTGCATTTGGGGCTTAAAGTCATGAAAATACCCAAGCAAGACAGCAAAGACACACAAGGTGATATACTATAATAGCAATAACCCCATCGCAGTCGGGTATACACTCGATTTTGGTACGATTCGCTCCACATAGCACGAGCCTATCGGCTCGTGCTATGTGTCGCGCACTGTACCACAATCTCGTGTATACCCTCGTGCGGAGAGCGTTGTTACTTAAATAATGATGCCATATTTTGTAAAGAATAGTACTCTAATATGATGATGTATGCTCTAGCTACCTGTCGGTGCGATTAAACAGTCACTATTGATAACGTTCTCTCATCAACTATCAGTTAAATATCGTTTCACGGGGGCTATTCTTGACCCCTTATACGCTCTCTTTACGCTCTCTTTACAACAGTCTTTTACTGTTTGTGTGGGATTGTTTACGAAGCAGGATCTTTTGAGTTCAAGTGATGGAGACAGAGGCGTCGGCCGTATTTCTTCAAACTTTATTACTACAGCTACGATGAACTACTGCTACAATAATATAATGTATCAGTGGGTGGATAAGTGACGACCAGATCCAGTGGTGAGCGATGTGCTCTGAGTATACGCATACACATACACTATACTGTACATAAACATATACTAAAGTAAAGTGGCTAATTCAGGCTGTGATATAGCCGGTTTTGGCGGGAAAGTAAGTGTCTTTGACTTTGATTGGTTAGAGATGAGTCACACGTCAGAAAGAATTAAAACTATGTGTAAACACAGGATATTGGAGGGAACTGAAAAGATGCATGACAATCTGTCTTCATTGTCAAGGAATTAAGAAGTAGCTATCTTTGTTTAACGTTTCTCAACAGTTTGTGTGAAAGTTACGAAAAACCCATGATCGTTTTCCACTGTAAATTTTCATTAACAAAATTATTTCAAAACCATATCGAAAAAGTAGTCTCTGCTACCTCCATGGTTGAAGTGAGTAGCAAAAGTAACTCTACAAGAACCTCATGAGGAGGCGATTTCAGTAATTCCTCGATCATATTTGAATTCACAACGTACGGCATACATTAACATTGCAAAGACATCAGCAGTCAAGGGCGCTCGGATAAATCTTCGCCTCTGAAAGGAGTGATTCAATAACCTAGATAAGTTGTTGCAATTTTTGGACAACGACGCCTCTAGAAGCCAAAGAGTTCACAATACTCTCGCAGAAAAACATTTTCTACAGTATATCGCACACAAGCTTATAATCAAGTCAATGAATACATCACTAAACCGGGATCAGATAGCCTCGGGAAAAATTCCGTCCTCTAACAGTACTACCCACCAAGGGTAGAAAATTCAGTAAAATATCGAACATTTTTAATGATATCGTTTTTCAACATTTCAAGTAATGTTAAGTGGAATGCGAGATATATTGATAACATTCTTTAACCCTTTCAGTAAAATGACATAAAAGTTAATAATAATTGGAGTCTGCATAGTTCGAATGGTGTAGTAACATGACTATTTACGCATTTTAAATATCTAAACGAATTTTTACTTGCTGAATGTCTTTGAGAAACAACAATTGTAGTAAACATTTGATGAATTTAAAATCGACTTTCCATAATTGTTCTTAAAGTTTAATTGAATAATGATTTAGCTCCTAGCCAACGAGATTTGACTTTGCAGGAGCTGAAGATAGCCTTGATAACAAAATAATTCTTAATAATTATAGTGATAAACAGTTAACTTTCATCTTCTGAAACCATTTCTCATATCATCTGACACAGCTCTGTTACGGAAAGACAGTAATTATTGTTTGGACGAATTGGCATCCTTTTCCTTAGGCTTATAAAATTGCTCAAGTTGATTTTATACGCTGTGAATATATTTGCAAGTAAACATAATCGGTAATATCACCAGGGTACATTTAAATACAAATATAGGAACGTTTTCATTAACGTAGTCTGATCTCATAGACTGCTATTGCACATATAATCTGATTACTCATTTATGATTACGGAAAATAAAAGACGGTTCACATACACTCTTGTCTTGTGCCAATAATGAATTTAAAGTAGTCATGATTTAGCTCTCAGGCCACAGGTAGAAGGCATGATATATATACTTTACATTTATGTACTCATATTTATCGAGACGTTAAGAAGAGTACTCTTTTTTATCAAATCGCAGACTTTGAATTACTTAGAACTTGTTAATATAGCGCTAGCAACGGTTTTTAGTAAAAACAAGCCTCAGTGAAATATGATGAAATGTCAATTCAGAATTCACAAAATACAGTAGGATTCTTGCACTGCTTCGGTGTGCCGGTTCTGGATGTCATTCCTTGTGAGCATGTTATGAAATCTTTTTAGAAAATAATGCAACTTCAAGCAGACTTACACCTCAGGCTGAAGCTAGATAAAGTAGGCTTGCAGACATATATTGTTTGCAACACGGATACAGAGATGGATAAGCAGGGCTGATTAGTTTATTTAATATAGCCATGAATTATTTGGGGTTTTTTATTGAACAGCTGTGTGAGTGTATCTTTCGCAAACATACCATTAGCATCCTCGATGGCGAGGCAACAGTTATACCTGGTATTCCAGCGGACCACGATAAAACAAAATCGCGTGCACGCCAATAGAAATGAATGTATCCATGCGGGCATGTACACACGGGTTTGTTTGCACCGCCATCATGTGATATACGGCTACATACTTTAAATTACCTTGTTGGTAATTGGTTTTGTTGTGGGCAATTGATCTACTGGGACCAAGTATTCTGAAAATAATGTTTTAATTGTTATAATATGTAACAGTTTTTGCTTCTCAGGTAATATTTCTACAGTTTAAAATGCAAGATAATTTAGAGTCTAGCGAATTTCGAGAAGAATAGATTGAGTGTACACTAAATATTCATTACAAGGAAGGTTATACTAGATGCAATAATGACATAATAAGAAATATAATGAAATATTGTATGTCTTTTTATCCATTTCATGAACGATAATATTGCCAAACACGTGAAATTAATATTACAATAAATACCGTACAATCGAGAACTCACACCCTCAAGCACCTGGGATCAGAGATTTTTCACACGAGTTGGGGATGCGGCTCGTGTTAGACAGAATATTGTCAACGAGTGTGAAAAATCTGATCCCAGGTCCTTGCTGTGCGAGATTCTTTTTCTCACATGACCACAATACGAGTTAAATTCACACTGGATATATTGCATGATTATTTAAGTGCGTGACCTACTTCATTGCCTTGTATTATTCCGCGTCATTGACACGAACTCCTTGGCAACTTTCACTGCCGATAATTCAACGTCTTCTCCGAACGAGATACCCATCAGAAAAAAAGTGGCGATATGATATGTTCCAAGCCAGCCAAGCGGCCCATGTTTACTTCTTATTTGGCGAATTCGAACGCCTTTTGTAAATTTGTCACCAACGACGTACAACATTATCCAAAATCGTGACAACAATACTGTCGTCCGCCACTATATGGCGATCTGGCATTACTTTATGGTCCCGGTACGTTTGCTACTCATCACGCCATTGGATAATATTTTGCACTCGGAACGAAAGGTCGTTTATTACCCGATCAGAGCTCGTGTAATAATATACCGCTTTCGTACATACGCATTTATACACACAGTGTTCAACGATTTCTTAGTGTGTTGGATCGATGTTTCCCACACCATTGATCCCATACTCCCAGTGGCCAGAATATGACAGACTCCTCGTCCACACGCGTTTTTGCTCAACTGATATCAATTTGACACAATAAGGTTTACAACCGAAGAAGATTCATGGAATATAAAACATTAGGCCTTTCCATTAATTTCAAGTGCCCAATATATACTGCTTTGGACAAGTGGGATGAAAGTTCGAGAGTTCGACTCCTACCCGTCTTTGGATTAAGAACATTTTGGGTTACTGCTACCTTTGAAAACAATGTCATTGGCGTGTCCAGATTTTGTGGTGACTTGTCCTATTTCTCCTGACGATAGCGAGGAAAACCGGTAAGGAATATATATTTCGTTTCTTGTCAAATTATGTCAAGTGAAAATGTGCAGAAATATGAGCCATTCATACGACATGTATGTTGGTACAATCCTTAATATTTTGTCGATACTATATCCAACTGTAAAATCGTGTTGTTACCCTATGTAGTAGATAGCTGTACCAACATGCAATGCCAATGCAATTCACTGTTAGCATTTTTCATTGGTGCATTCATACAACAAGCTTACTAGAATTACAATATGAAATCGATTAAATAATGTATAATTTCTAGGCAAGATGTCGGGAAACGTTCTAACATCAACATGTCGTGCTACCGTTGATGGCGCTTTTCCATGACTCGTCGAATATACAATAAACTTATCCACTACAAATATAACTTTTTTGCGAGGGTGTAAGAAACTGGTAGAAAGACCATTATTTCAACCAAGGATTTTATCCTGGAGATTGAAAACGATCCCCTGGTACAAAATGTTTGATAATGTTTTCGTCCCAGAAGAGAAGCTTGGAACTTTGTGAAAATGATAAAACGTTCCATTGCTATTCATTGGATGTTTGATTATACTTCGCATTCGGTTACTGAATTAAAGGAACACTTGGAAATTTGCTGATACATTTAATTGATATTTAAACAAGCACAGAATATGATACAATGTAATTTCAATTGAAAGATCAATGGACTGGGCCTTCACTTTATTAATGCCAGAAGAATAATTACAAGACAGTCTATAAAAAAATCAAAAATGCCACATAAATTAATTATTTCCACAAATAAAATAAATTTAAACACATGGCATCACATATAATTTTTACATTAGAACACTAGTATTGTAACTTAATAACTAATACATGTTAGATCGTAGTTTGTTAAAATGACAAAAATAACATGGCAGGGACATCTACATACGGTGTGTTTGTATTAGTGAAGTTTAGATGAATTTACCTATACTAAAGATATGACACATTGTAATTGAAAAAAATCCATATTCCCTCTAATATACGCAAGCCAATCAAGAAACGCATGTCATCCCCTTTTTCTAGAAACACAAACAATGATTATAAAGGTAAAACAACGATTGAACATTGATATAGTCACTAGAAAGTAATAATGACGGCCACTCTCTTGGGAAAATGAGATGCTTGAACATAGGTAAGCTTAGATTACAAATATCTAATTATAGAACTTCTTATATGCGTTTAGGAAGAACAATTACTCGCAGGGCGTTTATAAATTCATAAAATTCTTATATCCGGAATTTGTCGTTGGACTGCAGACAGCAGAAAGGAGTACACCTGCGCAGCAGGACCATCGCAACGGGCTATCCAGAGTATCAGCATTATCACATGAGTAACAAAAATCGCTTCTCGGCACATATGCTAAAGATCATTCAACCGACATTTTTCAACGCACGCACGGGTGAGTTCAAACATCGAGGTAAGATGCAACGAGCGAGCCCAGGTATTAATGCGAAAACAAATTATGACGCTCCGGCATAGATTTTCTTGCAGCCTTACTCGTAATTTGGTTGACTAGTGAGATGCATATCTTAGAGGAAACAGTAATAGGCTAAAATAGTTGATGCTGTAATTACATGATATTCTAAAACTAGTGTGATTAGGATTGCTTAGAATATCCCTATGTCACAACAATGTTTAATTAAATCATTGATAATAGTCTGCTTTCCATGTTATTTGCTTTTATTAGACTGATCCTCAGTTACTTATTTCGACAGATGGTGTTGAGAAGCTCAGACGTAACAGTTGGAAATTAGATATTGATATATCGATAATGAAATTGATCATTTCTCAGGGGTTGCATTATCTAATTATGTCACTTAGCCAATAGTAAGGCAGCCGCCGCAGTTGTTTTTTAAAATCATTTTACAATCAATGTGCCACATTGTAATGTTGAAGTACAGAAAAGTTCTCTTTTTTCACTCTGAATAAGAAAACAGACATGTTTCGAACAAATCACTTGTCCTTCATCAGTGTCCACACTTGATTTGATAGAAAGATACAAATTCAGGCATTTAAATTGCTGGAGGTGTGAACAAGTGATTTTTTCAAAACATGTCTGTTTTGCCAATTCACAATGAAAGAAGAGAACTTCTCGGTACTTCAATGTCATTGCTTCCATGATGAACATACACATGATAACAGACTAATGTGGTTCACCATCAAGAGTACTTAAGAAGGGCAGTCTCATTTTGGCAAAGAAACTAGGTACCCATCGTTATCGCACATCACTTCAGAATTTTACACATCAATATAAACATCGTCAACCTATACGATGATAAACTAGGTGATCTCAATACTTATTAGTAAAATTGTACTTAAAGTTGTGGATACTTAAATGTTTTGGTAAACGTAAACTGATCTTGAAATGCAACGGATAATTAAAAGTGAAAATACATATGGAGTAAAATACCTCAAAAATGTATGTTGTATAACTGTGGCTGAAGCATGTACATCAACACCGGGCATCAACTTTAAAATTTGATGGATTACTAGTAGCAAGTAGGTAAAAAGAGCGCAGTAAGTAAAAAGGAGTAATATACCATTTGTTATACGAACTCGAAGTGTCAGAAAAAAATTTTGACTACCATGGCTGATAATTGTACTGATCGGAAAGTATTCTATTGAGAATAGCCGCGACAATATAATAGAGACAGCAACTCAGTTCATCATGTCGTCGACGATGAGTCGTTTCCAAGGGAACTGTTCTCTCTACTTCTTTGCACACTTGACAGCTTGAATTCGTCAGAGTCGCCGTTCGACTGAATTGGCTGTGTAAGAAAAAACAAAACTGCTGAAAGCAATCCTTACTGTCTGAAAATAGAATTAAGCTTTAGTAATGTGCCATTATCTTCAAGGAATCGATTACTAACAACAAAAGAACAAATTTTTCAACAATAATAATGTCGTTAAATATGTGATCACTTTACCGTTTGCTAAAACGTGAATTTATCTACTAAATACCTCGTGTGACATGTATCTATATGGCCTTAGTAATAATAAGATTGACTGTGTTTTGTCAAGTAGTTATTATACAGTTATTAAAATTCTCATTTCATGTGACTCGAACGATCAAAGATGTCTAGAACTCTTGAAGACACACAGGATCATTATCAAAATGGTAAAGTGAACAACATAAGTGAATTACGTCTTACATGATATGGTCTGTTATGTTCCACTTCCCTTCTTCCCACAGCATCTGAGTCTTGTCCACGAGCCTGCAATTGTAGATGGACATTACTTACGGTAAAGGGGAAAATAGAGCAATTATGCACAGGAGGTGCAATCTTGAAAGCGTAAAAGTATATGATTGAGAACAAAAGGAGTGAAGTAACGGAAGAAAGATAAAAGAAACTTAAACCTATGAACGCTACCGTATATCAGGAAAGGGCGACCACTTATTAAATCATTGATGAAAACACTGAAACAGTTTTTTAGTAAGTTTGTCGATGGCGCAGCTGAGTGAGAACCCACTAGTTGCCATATACGTTTGTCACATTTGTGAAATACTTCATTTATACATGTGTGTATAATTAGCAACTGTAAACAATGCTGTCTTGAAATCAAAGTACTTTCACATTCTCAGTTGTAATTAACGCTCTGTGCTTTTATTTGAATTTAAAAATTTTTATAGACTGCAAACATAGACTTGAATGGATGTTACTATATGGCTCGTTCGACCTTGCAAGGGCCTTCCTTACCTGGACTGGTGTGCCCCTGCTAACACGTTGTGGCGAAGTTATTGGATGTACGACCCCTTTATGTACCGAGGCTGCACAACCCATAATGAAACCTTATCTGCAATCAAAGATAAGAATATAAATTAGTAAGGGTTTATCACCAAAGAACGCCTTACGTGCCTTACTATTGCATAAGACAAGGTCAAGTGTCTGTAACACAAGTAACACGAATGCTTACACGACACATGCAGCAGGAGATATTTGTGTATGGCCGCTTTCTTTGACACTCAGGCCAAACAGTTTACAAATAATAGGAAACATCTTACATTTTTGGGACTTCATTTTTATTCTGCTCCTGGCATAAGTATTGAAAGTGGCTTTATCTATAAGCTATGCCACGTTCCTTTACATAAAATTCCTTTACATCTCACTCAACATTATAAGGGATGGAAAATTTGATATCGTGCAGGGGAGCTTGCAAGATGACGGAATAAAATAAAATTGCACCCCAAAACGATTGCTAGCATATATGAAGACAAAAATAATACAATTACAGTTACTTTAAGTCTTTATTTAAACTTTCCATAGCGCTGCCATCTGAAAGGAGGGTTAGATCATACATAGTACTCCCCCTCTACTGCCTATGGTAAAAAATGGCGTAAAAATCGAAACCGACGACACGCACGTGGCCTTAGTGAGTGGTGACTCACTTCCTGCTTCATAACATTCATAACGTTATTTTGGAAGAAAACTTGAGCTGAAGTTATTTTAAGGAAGATAGAGTAATGCCATCGTATTTGTTGTTTTCAGATCGCCTATAATATCAAAAAATGCAAATACACGAAGATCTATGCATCATTCATGAGAGCATATGTGCTATGATAATGTAACAAAGTAGGGGTTATGTGTTCAAAGTTTAGGTTGATGTTGAGACAGGATAGAGTGATTATTTCATATGAATTATTAATTTGGAGTGTTGCATTATTTTGCTGAAGCTCTCATGTTGCCAGTCAGCGCAGTAATATCAGTGGACAACACTTCTGCCAACTAAATGCTCTCATGTAAAATATTATCCATAAGTATTGCTTTTCAGGACATAGCTTTTTAGATTTCCAATATGTAGAAGACACATTGCATTCTCAGTGTAGATTATTAAGTAACTTCTGTCTCTGTTTCGCTTACATGGTAGTTTATCACGTCTTTCTTTAGTTTAGTTACGCTTCAATGTGTTTCCATTAAAATACTTCAATAAAATAAGGCATCTTTTAGGTCGGCAACAGAATCAGCAAATGCACATATATCAAGATCTGTATATATTGACAACTTGACATCCAGACAAAAATTAAGTAGTTTGACAGGTTGAAGTTTCGCAGTGCCACTGGTAAAATGTATACATTAATTGAAAATAGCCGGTTTCTTTGTCAACACCCCGATTTGGTCTACAATAAATGTTGCAAGTCAAGTGATCTTACTTCAGGTACCCTCAAATTTACAGTGCCGTCATGTCGCAAATGAACCCCCAAGGCAGATTGTGATGAACATTTCAAAGTATATTTTGTCAATCTAATTTGTTCATTAACTTTCTTACCGAATTAAAATTAGAGTAATTTCACGCAAATTCAGCTTTTTGCCTCGCCTACAAGGTAGGTGACCTATAAAATTCCCCTTTTAAGCTAGAATTGCAGGAATGTTTGTGCTTTGGTTCGATCCATAATAAATTTGGTCAAGAAAAAACATCTTGTCGATAAACAGTATTTGCTTTGAAAGCTAAGCGTGTTATGATACGGATTCAGCAGCTCTCAAAGTGTGATTTAGAGAAAATTTGACCTATTAGGCACGTGATCAAATACAGTAAACTTAACTATGCGTGTTCAGCAAGCATATTTAATGATTAACGTATGATAAATACTTTTGCAAAGGTATTTTGATGTCACGCCTGGCAGTTATAATGTACAGCTTTTACAGTCTACTAATGAAATTGACGATGTTGTAACTTCACATGCCTGTCATAAGGCTGATACAGAGAATGATACTTGTGACAGAAAGATTTCATGAACAATGGGTCATTATAATACTCCCGTGAAGTATTTCCCCCGACAAAACGGCTACCAATGCGTTTGCAATAAACTTTTTTCTTTCTGCAAATGTCATGGATTAATCAGGCAGCTATAACCATAGATTTGAAGGTAACACGTCTAACTCGAATTGGAATTTATCAATATGTAACACCTTTACAGTTCCTTATGATTTGCAGGTGGTCGGTAAGTTTTCGCGCGCTTACTTGGTGTATTTGTTGAATTAAAACAAGCAAGTTGTTAAGTGTTCATATAGTTTTCATGTCAATAACCGATGACCCTTCTACCTAATGTTGCCCAATGTTGTATGACCCTGCGTAGGCTCAAGTACCTAGAACGCACATTTGCTATGCTCATTTGACTTGCACGCAATGCTGTCGATTGGGTTCATGTACTGACTCTCTTCTTCTCTTTTAATTGCTTTTCCCTAGCTTTATCAGTGTTTGTAATTCTTGTTCCGTTATTACTATTGGTCTTTTTGTCATTGTTATCACTAAGCGTTTTCACAAGTCTTGTAATTTGACTTTGAACTCCTGGACAATGGCGCTTGCACATAGCTCGATATATCACCGTCAACCTCGATTTTCAGAATAAACACCATAGTCACGTAAATAACTCTCTAATTCACTATGTTTTATTCCGGGTCACATTTGTATAAAAACGTTTCTCATCATTATTTGTACAAGCTCAAGGGAGCAATAAAGGGTCGCCCTGCACGGTCTACCTCAAAAAAGGTGGTATAGGTGTAGCCTAGCTTACACTATGATGTTGCGCGCCCGACACCTGCTGACAGAGCGACACTCCTCATGAAGATCCAATGCGCTCGAAATCGGGAGACGTTTGGATGGATAGAGATTATAATAATATATTGGACCATGAAAAGTTCTTCACGTGCGACCTTTTGAATCATGTTTCTTGTGCCGATCGGCATTAATGTCATTAGGGCTGCCGTACTTATCACATTGCTTCTTCACTTGCAATCATACTTTAGACCTCTGAATTCCTGCATATGCAAAGGGCTCACTTTATCATCGCTAACATATTCCCGCACAAAGAGCATGGTCGTCACTTTGATACTATGTGATAAGCATTATTTTTCTATCTTATCTCATTACTATTGCATGGTACTTTTTCCAAAATATCTTGAAGTTTGAAATAATGTTCAATCTTGCAACATTTTCATAGATATGATAAATTAGATCATCGGCCATCATATGGATCCTTGAGACTCACAACCTTGTCGTTAATTTAAAATCTATAACTATTATAATTTCTAAACAGAGATTTAGATTACATTGGTTTCATGTTCAATCCCAAATCAATATTGGCTGCCAACTGAAAAGGCTGGTAAGATGGTGTATGGATCAAAACCGACTTCATCCATGTGACCTTAGCTACTAATGAGTTACATCCAGCTTTGTAACACCCATTACAATATTTTGAGAGAAAAATAGTGCGGAAACTAATGGTAAAGAATTTGTTGTTTTTCCTGTCTGCCAGAAGATCTGTGTACCATGACAGCATGACATCTTTGATAATTAGTAAGGTCGCAGTATGCTGAGAGTTAATTTTGAACGGTAAAACGATTGCTTTATATTAATGATTAATTCGAAATAGCCACGGAGGTCCTGTGTTGACATTCAACACAGTTATATTAGTGGACAAAAGCGTTCTTAAAAATCAAGTGCCCTTGGTTCAAGTGCCTTCAAAAGTCCTTCATTCAAATTTATAATGCGTTGATGTCGCAAATATACTCTCAAGGAAGGTTTGATGGGTATGATTTTCAGTATTTCGTCTCTGTTTGATTTCTGCATTAACTCTCTTACTGAATTACAAGAAGAGTAGTTTTAAGAGTAATTTCATGGAAATTCAGCTCTATGCCTCATCTACTAGGTATGTTAGCAATTCCAAGCTAAAATTGCAGAACTTTCTGTGCTTAGTAACGATCAATAGTACGGTTAGAAAAAAATATCTTGTAGATACACAGGACTTGCTTGCGAAGCTAAGCGTTATATTACTAAATATGGTAGGATAAAGAGGCTCTCAAAAAGGTGATTTGGAGAGCATTTACCTTATTGGAGAAGTGATCCCATTCAATCAACCCAACTATGTTTGTTCAGGGAGCAGGTGTAAAAATCAAAGTATGCTAACACTCAGTGTCAAGCTACATGTACTTTGTTATCACGCCTAGCAGTGTGAAAATGTATAGCTTTTGTAGTTAAGTGAATTTGATGATGTTGTAAATTAACATGCTTGTCATAAAGGTGATACCGTGAACGATATTAATGACAAAACGATTTCATGAACTTTGAGTCATTATAGTACTCCCATGAAACTTATTTACCTCAACAAAACGGACACTAATGCAGATGCAATGCAGATTTTTAATTGCGTAAACAGGCAGATATCCGTTAGCATGGATTTGAACCTGGTCCTTCTGACTCTAAATGTGCGATACGTTTGCAATTTGGCCCACAATTTGACTTTGAAGCGCTAAACATTGACGCTTGTGCAAATGTTTGTATATTATTTTCAACCTTGGTTTCGAACGTAAACACCTTATATCAAATATATCTCTCTCATTCACAATGTTGATCATGGGTCTCATATGGATAAGTACAATTGGCAAACTTTAGCCTGGCTGTATATAATTAAGTCTTTCTACTTTTCGATGGATCATAGACTGTCACAAGGATTCTTGAGACTCTTAATCTTCTTTTTAGTTTCAAAACAATCATAGTCTATAGTTCAGAATTGAAATTTCGATGATGTTGTTTTTTACCTTAAATCCGTGTTCAATATGGCTCTTTACTGAAAGGCAGGCTTGTGCCCCTTGTGTTATCGGTGTTTATGAACTATTTTTATATTCGTACTTGTCATTCATATCACAATAGAAACTATTTCATTTGCAATCGGAGTTAGAATCCGTCAATAACTACACGTGCAAACTGCTCACTGTTTATCATTCCTGACCTTGTTTGATAGACATGTATCTGATAGACATGGCTTTCTCAATTATCTCACATCATTCATAGAAGATAAGCCAGAACACGTACGAATATGAAATCATCACGATAATGGTCCCTAACATATATCAAAGGTCTTAAATAGTGTTAAATATCAGTAAGGTTCCATGCATTTTGTCAGTCATCTATTCTCACGAGGAATCTGCAGGGTCTTATAATTATTATTAGCTCCCAAACTATCAAGATACTTACTACTAATTAGAAATATCGTTCGTCGCGTCTTTACCTGCAATGTTGATCCAATATGGCGCCTATATAACTAGAATGGTTTATATTTTAATGACGTATCGAAACTGACTACGCGCATGCGACAATAGCTACTAATGAGTCATTGCCTGTTTTGTAATAGTCATTACAATATTTTGACGACAAAGCAGCGCTGAAACTGTTTTTAGGCTGATAGAATCATTTTATCGAATTTTTTGTTTTTCCGGTCAGCCAGAAGATCGCAAAGAACAAATATATCAAGATATATGTACTATGACAGCCCTGGGGGTCACTTTCATTACATGCCAATATGTATACGTGCCGCCCAATGGGATGGGTATTTCAGCAACTTGGTATAAAATAGAGGTATCAATTCACAGTAAACCAGGGTCTAAAATGGGGTCGATTTTTGAGTGCCGCACAAGAACAAATTCCAACTGTCAGTTCCCGTCTTCCTATCAGGGTTTTGAGCTGCACTCAATATGCATCGATATCTTTTTGTGTGGCAGGGGAACCATTAAAGAGACCCCCTGGCTCTAGCCAAAGTAAATATTGATTTTATTTAAAACACTGTCAGTAAGTGGTCAGAACTCCATATATGGAAGAATTTTGCCCAATAGAAAATATCAAAACAAAGTGGCTCTACTACTACTATCATAACAGGTCGACCATGGGAAAACTAGCAGTGCCTTTTTTTATGGATGAACGCCGAGGCTTCTTGTAGTTTGGAATTTTAAAAATCACCAGTCAGACTGTAACAGCAGATAACTGATAATTTAAGAAGCTGGACAAAACTTTGGTGATAGTTTCTTTCACCCAAATGTTTTAGTATTTCGAAAAACGTTTTTCGGAAATCATGGCAACAACATAGCCGTAAATGCAGTAAAGTGGTAGGCTTTGCCAGTAACTCGGTCATGCAAATGCTTGCTTTTTACCGATTACGTTTTTGCAAATTTTGACACTATGACTTTTGACCTGGGTCAAAGGTCATAAGGTCCCAAAAGGGGTCCTAAAATAACGAGATTTTAGGTATAAAATGGGCCCGAGTTTTTTACGTGCGGCCGCACACCCCTACCACTTCTCAGATCAAGTACCCCCCTCCCGGGAAGACAGCATGACTTCAACTGTGATTAGTCAGGTCGGGGCTATACGCTTAGAGTTAATATTGATTAACTGCTAATATTAATGATTAACTTGAAATGGTCGATCATATTGCTGGAGTTCCTGTGTTGTCATTCAGCACAATTACGTCTGTGGACAACATCATTCTTTAAAATTTAAGTGCACGTAGTTCAAGTGTCATCAAAAGGCCTTCATTCAAATGAACAATGCTTTGATGGCGCAAATATACTCTCATGGCAGGTTGTGATGAGTATTTTCAAATATATCTTGTCTATGTTAAGTGTTCATTAACTCTCTTAATGAATTACACAAGAGTAATTTCATGCAAATTCAGCTCTCTGATTAACCTACCAAATAGATTACCAATTAAACTCTCCATTAACACTAGAATTGCAGTACGTTTTGTGTTTAGGACCGATCCATAGTACGGTCTAGGAAAAAACCGATCTTGTCGATAAACAATATTTGCTTTGGAAGCTAAGAGTGATATCACAAACCCTTGTGACAGTAAGAGATTCTCATCAATGTGATTCCAATCAACCCAAAAATGTTCGTCCAGGGAGCATACGTAATAATCAAAGTATGCTAACTCCCAATGTCAAGCTACGTTACACTTGTAATTTGATATCAAGCCCAGTGGTGTGAAAATGTACAGCTTTTGCAATTTAGTGAATTTGATGATGTTGTAAATTCACATGTTTGTCATAAAGGTGATACCATAAATGATACTTGTGACCAAAATATTTCATTAATTCTGAGTCATTATAGTTCTTCCATGAAGTATTTCCCTCAATAAAACTGACACCAGTTAAGTGTAGATGCAATGCAGTTTTTTCGTTGCGTTAACAGGCACATATAAGTGACCATGGATTTGAACGTGGACTTCCTGACTCTAAATGATATTTATCCAAATGTATGACACGTTTGCAGTTCCTTATGACAAGCAGATGGTCGGGAATTTTATGCCCTTATTTGGCGCATTTGTGCAATTAAAACGAACAAGGTAAATATATGTCGATATGGTTTTCATGTCGACAACCTATGACCCCCTGTACCTATTGTTGCCCATGTCTTATGATACTGCGTAGGCTTAAGTAGCTGGCAGAGTTGCAGAACAGACATTGGATTTGCACATAATGCTGTTGATCGAATTTACGTTCATACTTGAGTTTGCTCTTCTCTTTTGATTGTTCTTTTTTCCTTGCTTTATCAGCGTTTGTGAATTTTTGTTCCGCTTGACTAATGGTCTTATTTGTCATTGTAATCACTATGCGATTTCACACGCGATTTGACTTTGAAGCGCTAAACACTGGCTGTTGTGCAGAGTTTGGTACATCATCGCAAACCTTGGTTTTGGAAATAAAAAACATTGAGACGTAAATAACTCTCTCATTCACAATGTTGATCATGGCTCTCATATGGATAGAAACAATAAGCAAGCTTTAGCCTGACTGTCAGACGGCCATTTTCTAAGGCATCTTAGAGTGTTCAATATAATTAAGTCTTTCTACTTTTCGATGGATCATAGACTGTCACAAGGATTCTTGAGACTCTTAATCTTCTTTTTAGTTTCAAAACAATCATAGTCTATAGTTCAGAATTGAAATTTCGATGATGTTGTTTTTTACCTTAAATCCGTGTTCAATATGGCTCTTTACTGAAAGGCAGGCTTGTGCCCCTTGTGTTATCGGTGTTTATGAACTATTTTTATATTCGTACTTGTCATTCATATCACAAAAGAAACTATTTAATTTGCAATCGGAGTTAGAATCCGTCAATAAATACACGAGCAAACTGCTCACTGTTTATCATTCCTGACCTTGTTTGATAGACATGTATCTGATAGACATGGCTTTCTCAATTATCTCACATCATTCATAGAAGATAAGCCAGAACACGTACGAATATGAAATCATCACGATAATGGTCCCTAACATATATCAAAGGTCTTAAATAGTGTTAAATATCAGTAAGGTTCCATGCATTTTGTCAGTCATCTATTCTCACGAGGAATCTGCAGGGTCTTATAATTATTATTAGCTCCCAAACTATCAAGATACTTACTACTAATTAGAAATATCGTTCGTCGCGTCTTTACCTGCAATGTTGATCCAATATGGCGCCTATATAACTAGAATGGTTTATATTTTAATGACGTATCGAAACTGACTACGCGCATGCGACAATAGCTACTAATGAGTCATTGCCTGTTTTGTAATAGTCATTATAATATTTTGACGACAAAGCAGCGCAGCGGTGAAACTGTTTTTAGGATGATAGAATCATTTTATCGAATTTTTATTTTTCTGGTCAGCCAGAAGATCGCAAAGAACAAATATATCAACATATATGTACTATGACAACATGACTTCACTTGTGATTAGTCAGGTCGGGGCTCTACGCTTAGAGTTAATATTGAAAGGTAAATTAACTGCTTATATCAATGATTAACTTGAAATGGTCGATCATATTGCTGGAGTTCCTGTGTTGTCATTCAGCACAGTTACATCTGTGGACAACATCATTCTTTAAAATTTAAGTGCACGTAGTTCAAGTGTCATCAAAAGGCCTTCATTCAAATGAACAATGCTTTGATGGCGCAAATATACTCTCATGGCAGGTTGTGATGAGTATTTTCAAATATATCTTGTCTATGTTAAGTGTTCATTAACTCTCTTAATGAATTACACAAGAGTAATTTCATGCAAATTCAGCTCTCTGATTAACCTACCAAATAGATTACCAATTAAACTCTCCATTAACACTAGAATTGCAGTACGTTTTGTGTTTAGGACCGATCCATAGTACGGTCTAGGAAAAAACCGATCTTGTCGATAAACAATATTTGCTTTGGAAGCTAAGAGTGATATCACAAACCCTTGTGACAGTAAGAGATTCTCATCAATGTGATTCCAATCAACCCAAAAATGTTCGTCCAGGGAGCATACGTAATAATCAAAGTATGCTAACTCCCAATGTCAAGCTACGTTACACTTGTAATTTGATATCAAGCGCTAGCCACAGCGGTGTGAAAATGTACAGCTTTTGCAATTTAGTGAATTTGATGATGTTGTAAATTCACATGCTTGTCATGAAGGTGATACAGTAACTATAAACGATACTTGTGACCAAAATATTTCATTAATTCTGAGTCATTATAGTACTTCCATGAAGTATTTCCCTCAATAATACTGACACTAGTTAAGTGTAGATGCAATGCAGTTTTTACGTTGCGTTAACAGGCACATATACGTGACTATGGATTTGAACGTGGATCTCCTGACTCTAAATGATATTTATCAAAATGTGCGACTCGGATACGTTTGCAATTCCTTATGACATGCCGATGGTCGGTACGTTTGCATGTCGTTATTTGGTGCATTTCTGCAATTCAAACCATACTTATGCAATTAAAACGAACAAGCTATGGAGTCGATACGGTTTTTTATGTGGACAACCTATGACCCCCTGTACCTATTGTTGCCCAATGTCGTATGATTCTGCGTAGGCTTAAGTACCTAGCAGAGTTGCACAACACATTTGATTTACATTAAATTTGCACGTAGAGGTGTTGATCGAGTTTACGTACATAGTTGACTTTGTTCTTCTCTTTTAATTCTTGTTTTTTCCTTGTTCAGAGTCAAATTGCACCAGCAATTTGACTTTGAACCCCTGAACATTGGCGTTTATGCAGAGTTGGGTTTATCATCGTCAAACTATCTTTCCAACATAAACACATTGGCGACGTTGATAATTTTCTAATTCACTATGTTGATCATCTGTCTCATATGGATAAAAACAATTAGCAAACCTGTCTGTCAGACGGTCATTTTCCACGGCATCTTAAAGTGTCCAATATGATTAAGTCTTTCTACTTTTCGATGGATCATAGACTGTCACAAGAATTTGTCAGACTTTTAATCCTATTGTCAATTCCAAAACTATCAAGATTTATACTTATCAATGGAAATTTCGATGGTGTTGTTATTCACCTTGAGCCCGTGTCCAACATGGCTCTTTACTGAAAGGCAGGCTTGTGCCCCTTGTATTATCGGTGTTTGTGAACTATTCGTACTTGTCATGTTTATCACAAAAGAAACTATTTCATTTGCAATCGGAGTTAGAATCCGTCAATAAACACAAGTGCAAACTGATCACTGTTTACCATCCCCAACCTTGTCTGATAGACATGTATCTGATAGATATGGCTTTCTCAATTACCTCACATCATTTAGAGAAAAATTAGCAAGAACAAGTATGAATCTTACATCATCATGGCTATGTTCCCTAACATATATCAAAGGTCTTAAATAGTAAGGTTCTATGCATTTTGTCAGTCATCGACTCTCGCAAGGATTCTGCAGGGTCTTATAATTATCATGAACTTCAAAACTATCAAGATACTTACTACTAATTTTAAATCTTGATTGCCGCGTCTTAACCGGTAATGTTGCTCAAATATGGCTCCTAGCTTAAACGAATTGTATGATGCACATATCGAAACCGACAGCACTATGCCCATTCTGCCCTCACAATACACTTCCGGTTCGCGATATTGATACCATTTATAACACTGTTTTGGTAGAGGGCTTGCGCATAGTTTTTTAAACACATATAGACAATTTATGAATGTGTGTCTATTTAGGTTGACCACAACGTCGACAAGTGCAAATATACCGAGAACAGTGCACATGACAGCTCGATTTCTACGATAATTAGTCAGGCTGGAATTTTGCGCTTGATGTTTTGTTAACCTGACAAATTATTTTGCAACCGCCGTAATTTTGCCGAAACACCCTTTTTGTTCACTGTAATTGTTGTATCTTAGGACAACATAAATATTAAAAATAATCTTCTTAGTTCAAATGTTACCATTAATTACCTCTACGGTACATAACCTTCTCTCAGATGTCCGATTTGTCGGTGCCGTAAATACATTCTCAGGGTAGATTATCTTATTTATGTTTCTTGGTTTGATATAAGACTAGCATAATACTGTCAAATAGTACACGAAAATATATGTGACGTCTCAGTAACGTCAAAAATATTTTCAATTTCATGAGGCGTCCATAATTGTTATTGTTCTTATCAAGTTTCACGTCGATTCTCAAAGAATCAATGAACTGCTTTTAGCTGAAAAACTAATTTATTCTTACTCCTAAAAGAAAACTTCAATTTTTTTCTTTACCTCAAATATATAGTTCTTATCGTAATGCAAGACAGGGGTTAAAGTATATTTCCTTTCCATTTTTAGGAGTCTTCCAGATTTTCTACTCGTCAAGTCTTGTAATCTGCAACTTTTCAATGTTCTCCATGTGGTTTATACAATTCTTGCCCCGCCCTTACGTTTAGTGCGCCCCAATATATATATAATATATATATATATATATATATATATATATATATATATTATATATATATATATAATATATATATATATATATATATAATATATGTATATGTATATATATATATATATATATATATATATATATATATATATATATATCCCCCTATATAATTTTACTTTGTGCTGTACACATTTGATTTTTCATTTCAGTCTACGCCCATACCCCGGTACTTGGCATTTCGTCCTAAATCTTCCAAAATTTTTCTGTCTCTAGGTTCTGCATATTTCTGTAATTGTTCTACACTTCCAACACCAAACTTAACATTCACCTGTCTCCAGTGCATACAGCTTTCGTAAAAGCGTACGATTAAAGCAGATTTTACCATGAAATGGACATGTAATCTTGACGGACAGACACGGGTAACCGTTTGTGCAGCACTATTTTTTACGTTTGCAAACCTGACTACTTACAGGTTAACTAGCACTTCGGCAGAATTCAAAATAATTTTCCTCACCTGGTAATTCGAGATGTTCAAGTGACGAAATGAGCACATCTCTCTTTATTAGCCAAACCAAAGGTCACCAGTTGTTGTGTACGTCATTATAGAGGGCGCACTGATCCTATGTCCAGACCAAATAATCGCAAGGTATGGAAAAATGCTGAAATTGAAAATAGAGAATGACAACATATTTCAAGATTGGTATTATTTAATTGACCCTCATTGAAAGCAGCGAAACATTTTCCGAAATTACACAAGATAAATTTCGTTTATGTATTCAATAACAATGTGTACTGGTCAGCTAAGAATACAAACACAAACATGCATTGGGTACTTTCTCACACCCGTGGGCATCAACCGAGATCTTATGGTACTTCTCCGGCCTCTTTGTTCTATGTGTCAACAGAAACATTATCTAAAATGTAATGTAAGTCCGGAGTATAATTCATTTGTCATCATATTAACAATGATTACGGTCTTTACACATTTACATATAGTATTTTGCCAAACTCGATATTTGTTATTGTAGTATGCTGTGCAGAGTAGAACAAGAAGCTGCAGTTGATACAAATAAAAAAACGTAATGAAAAAACATCGAAAATGGCAGAGCTAATGTCTCTTTTATACAATTATGTTAATTGTGTTTATTTTTTTGCATGTATGTGAGGGAAATCACCCTGTTTCCAGATCTTTTTAAGTGATCGCTGTTTTTCCGTTTCAAAAGAGGTTTTTCTGCAGAGAATATGTATAAACAGCGCCCACTTTTCATACAAAAAAAAAACACAGACACAGACACGCGCACAAAGAGACATACATACACGGAAAAATCGTTCCATACCAAAATCTAGGTCAGTCATATTTTTAGGGGGTTCAAAATTATAGCTTGTCCAAAAGGGGGGAATTTGAACGCGTTTTAAGTTTATAAACGGAGGCATTTGAAAAAATCTGATATTTTTTTTTATTTTACCACCCCCTCCAGAGGTGTTTGTGAATGCAGCTCAGAGGTTGCTGAATTGTTGGATATTCTTGGCTTAAAAGTGTGTAAACATCATCGCATGAATGACGCCCATTCTTAGCAACCAAAACATTCAATTAATGGCCTTTGAAAAATGTGGTCATAAAGCCATAAGGTCATAAGGTCATAAAGTTCAGAGGGCAATCTTTGTTATTTATGGTTTCCAACGACAACAAGCAACATGGCGGACATTTACAGACTCATCCACCTGGTTCTGCGTAATTGAGTAACCGACATTGATTATCACACTAGTATCTCACTATATCCACTTGTATAGTGCTGATCACTAAAGACAGTTGTTTGGTTCTCTATGCCGAGATTTTTATCTATATTTAATTCGCCTGCAATCGATAATTTAACAGTTCCAAATGTAGCTTCGGTAAATAAAGACTTAAATATTCAGTCGTGTATGGTTCTCCACCAAATCAAACCCATACGACTTAATCTTTCAATCTACCGCAGACACTGTGTTCAGTGGACTTTGGAGCAATTTAAGTATAGACTATATTCATTCTTTTCAACAAGCTGAGTTAAAAGAGGGCGAACTAAGAGAGTACTGCTTGTCAGTTATGTGACAGTACCCGAAATATCTTTAAGGTGGAATTCTACAAAATCCATGGTTACTCACAAAAGCTCTTCTGAAGCACGGTGAGTTGATGCCCGAAAGGCATGAATGCAAATGCCGCCTATAGCACGTTGTCAATTACAAGGGGATTCTGAACAAACTTACCTGCCATTATGTTCAACCGAAGATTGTAAGGTTTTGGTGATGCTGTTGTTGTAACGCATGTTTCAAATCCAAAAAGTAGCAGGCTCCTCTACGATTCCGACTCAAGGAATTGTTTTGATGTTGCCACGGTAACGCCGCGCTACATGCTTGCAATCAGTCCGCCAGCCCATGTGTGGCTATCGTGAAGCGGTTCTCTGCCTCTTGACAGAACCTGTATCTTGGACCGAACTATTTTCTGAATATATGTAAACACTCGAGGGTTAATTTTTGACAAAGAAAACCAGGTGCAGCCAACGGAGCTATTCATCGAAAAGCTATTCCGGAAGCATTTTTTAGGGCAGGGGAAATTTTAATTTTACCAGGGCAGGGGACATATTTTTAGGTGGCAGGGGAGCAAATTTTAGTTTTTTTGTCGGGCAGGGCAGATATTGGTTGATTGTCCTGGGGACAGGGCTTTGTGAAAAACGAGGAGAGGGGAAGCTACACTTTTAAAACGGGACAGGGGAATTTCAGCCATGGTGTTCCGGGGATGGGGACACAGGGCAAGTACTTATACCTTTTAAAGGTTACCCAGACTACTTGGCCTATCGATTGACCAAACATCTCACTCTATATGTACTGCGAGATGGAAACCAAATAGAAGGCCACTACAGTATGTTTCTGCAAGGAAATGTTAATTTTCAGGGGAATTTATTCTCAGGGCAGGGGAAATCGACAGGTTTTTTTTCATCACAGGGTAGGGTAGCTTCATGTCTGCAGGGGAAATGGAATGACAAAATTTCGAGGGTTTTTTTTTCCAGGGCAGGGAACCGGTAAGTTTTTTTCGCCACAGGGCAGGGGAGCTTCAAACATTCACAGTGGGAAGGAAATAGGCAAAAATATGTTGGGAGCGGGTAAAAATGAAGTTTGAGTGCAGCAGGGTAAGTCGAAAAATTTTCAGTGGGAGGCAAATTATGAACAGCTAATTAATTACCCTATTGACTTAATATTAGTCAGTTCACATTACTTGTCATGTACAATATATCTTATCATAGTAAGGATCCCTTTAAAAGTGCATTGTTTATTGGCTGCACCTGGAAAACTGAGGAATAGTCATAGATGCTGTCGTTAAGTCGAGCCTCAATATTCCGTGTTTCGACTATAAGTCGCGCGTTATATTATGGCTCCGATTAGCTTCTTTTTTAATAACTTTTCATTCAGCGGTTAGTTCGTTGATCGCTTCATGAGTACAGCTTGTCAAGAGGGCTAATAGACGTAGGTTTCAATGTGTAATGGTGTGTCAAAGGGTCACATAAACCGCCAAATGTCAAACATACGAACTGTAACGATGAAGGCGATAAGATGGTGTCGCAGGTCTTTTTTTGACGAACGCAAATACAGTTTTGAGCTTCGGCTAATTACCCCATCTGACATGATGCCAATTTTCCCTTGGCTTGGCGGTGCATCCTTGATAAATAAACGCTATAAGGGAGCCTTCAGTAATTACAGGCGGTTGGCCGGATGAATTCCGCGCACACCTGTACCGTAAAATGTGACCCTCCTGCTATCCTCCTGTCTAAATGTGACCCCCCCCCCTTGCCCGATATTCTAAAACTTGATCCTCCCCAACCACTGCAGTATTCTCCCCAGGAATAACTGAAACAGTATCAGCTAATTTACCTAACATTTGGTTTAATTGTTATATACCTTAGGGACAAATTACGGAGGGCAGGGCAGGTGTTTTTGGAGGGACGGCCGAAATTTATCACGCAAATATTTTTGAAGAGATGTGGTATTACATACATTGAGAGAGGGTCACCATATTTTGTGCAACTATAAGAAGGCAAGATGTGGCTGATATAGTGCTTCATCCAAAAATATCAAATCACAATACATGGAGTCTATACCATGCAAATTATTGACAATTTTCCCCGCAAAACATGCTTTATCTGTATATTATATATGTTTTGATAATATATTTTAATGTACTTTGCTTGGAATGGGAATTAACATGTGCATTTGTGTACAAGAATTTGATTTTGGAATTTCATTTAAAATGTTGGTTCATTATATTTGGTAGACTATAACGAAACTATGGCTATTTTTTTTCAAAACAAATCTAGGTAAATTTGTACATATATGTACACTTGATATTGGTATTAATGTTCTTGATTAGACTAAAGTTGTTACAAGTCCATGGTTGTGCCAGAAATTTGATCTTGTAATTTCAACGAAATGTTGATTCACTATACATGGCAGTCAATGATGAAACTATGAATAATTTTTTTCCAACACAAAAATAAGTAAATCTGTGCATTTATGTGCACTTGGTTACTGATAATGATGTTCTTGATCAGACTGGAGTGGTTAATAGTCTATGTGTGTGCAAGAAATGTGATTTTGGAAATTCACGGAAATGTTTATTTACTATACATGGTAGTCTACGATAAAACTATGAATAATTGTTTACCAATATAAAATTAGGTAAATCTTTGCATTTATGTATGCTTGATTATTGATATTAATGTTCCTGATTAGAATAGAGTGGATATAAGCCCATGCTTGAGCAAGAAATTTTATTTTTGAAATTTCACTGAAATGTTCAACATTATTTACTGTACATGGTAGTCTGTGAGAGAACTATGCACAATTTTTTCCTATATAAAACTAACAAAAATCTTTGCATTTATGTACATTTGATAAGTAATATATACACTTTTCCACCTGTTGCATATGTTTTTGTCGCTTGTCTTTCATCAGTTATAACTCTTCAAGGTGTTTAATGTAGGATACCACTGCATCTCCATTGCTTGTGAAACTTGTTGCGTATTTCATTGATTTCCTATTCAGGAAATATCACACAGATAATCAAAGGTTTGGCCTCAAATCAGCTTCTGTCAAAAGTGACCCTTCCCCCATTCCCTGGCCCACCCCTGTGTAATTACTGAAGGCTCTCTAAAATGTCCATGCAATACAAGTGGTCAGATTTCTTGGGTCACGTTTTAAACTGACCAGTTATGTCCAAGCGTAGGTTGTTCAACATTTCCGCCCGTGATAAACTTACAGCAGGTCAACCGAATAAAGAGAGGAGAAGCATGGTTGAAGCAAAGCCGAAGGTAGCACGTGATTTAGTTGTAGGGGAGTCCACTATCCGAGGGTTGGTAATGGGTGCACATGGTTGGTGCTGATTTCGAAAAAAATCTCTTATTGACCCTGCGTCGAGAAAAAAATTGCTGTGTTGACAAATATTTGGCCAGCAAATGGTAAACTTTGGTCACAATTCTGTTTGGCTCTAAATATGTGTAATTTTTTAGAATGTATAAAATCAGATTATAACATATTTTATTGACGACTGATGAATGACGAAATTGCCCAACGTAGGGCAATAGTTAATGAATTTGGCTACAATAATGTTCCTTTGCAAAATAATGACCACTGAAAATGTCAATATCACTGTAACAGTGATTTTGCTTCCCTCATTTTACACTGATATATTATCTTAATATATGTTTCAGGTCTCTTTATAAATATATGTGGCTCGTCGTAACCTCAAATGCAAAGTAATGAAATTTGGCGATCATTCTTTGGCGGAGAAAAGGACTATTTTGGCTAAATTTGTCAAAAACCACCATTTGTCATTATCTATCATACATTCCCTGCATGTCATACTATTCAGTTTGTTTTAGACATTTTTGAGGTCTGCGCACCAAATGTGAACAATCTAGAATTTTGCAAAAATGGAAAGTTTGTCTTGAATAAGGTATCGAAGACTGCTCTTTTGGAATCAGAACCATGTTTAATATATATTATAATTCTAGGAGCCAGACATGCAAAGACATAAACTTATTCAGATATTTACCATTTTTTTCACAAAAATAGTCAGACGGGAGTTTTGTTCTTGATTTTTTGGCCTTTTTTGATCAGTACCAGTCCATCATTTACATAGAATAGGTTTCTCAGCGCTTAAATATGAATGAATCAAAATATTCAATAATTGTACAACAGCAAATTAACATTTTTGGTCGATTTGTCTTGAAATGAGGCAATGAAACAGCTTGTTATGGAATCATCACTTTTAATAGACTGGATATCTCCGACCATTCCTCAGGTAAAATTCTGTTTGAAAGCCAGCCATCGTTCAGAGCAGTGAAGGTGATAAGATAACGGTTATCTTATTATAAGGTTCCAAGACAAGAAATTGACCTTTTTAATCTAACAATTCTCTGGTGATTAATAAGCTCAGAACCCCCGTAAATGATACATTTTCTGAAAGCCTAGATATATGGGAACATTTTGGTAACCACAGTGTCACCATTGTTTACATAACTATCACGTGACAGGTAATTTGCATAACCTTTCAAAAATCGGTTTTCCCTATGTTTTGTCTCAATACTTAAAAATATCTGACTCTAACTTGCTGGAGTGCAAGCTGTCACAACGCTCTTCCAAAGTGTGTCTCAGATTTTTTATATCTTGCTCAGTTTTTTTGGAGCAAAATTTTAAAGAAATCAACTAGGATTAAATTCACCGCTCTTGAAGTTTTTCTGGCATAAAATTTGTTTAAGAAGGTTTAAACAAATTCTGAGATACCCTTTGGAAGATCCTGGGGACAGCTTGCACTCACACAAATTTCAGCCACATATCTCAAAGCATTGAAACGAAACATAGGGAAAAGCGATTTTTGAAAGGTTATGCAAATTACCTGTCACATGATAGTTATGTAAACAATGGTGACATTATGGTAACCAAAATGTTCCCCTATATCTAGAATATATATCGAGAATCTATAATTTACAGGGGTTCTGAGCTTAAAAAACCACTAGAGAATTGTTAGCTTAAAAAGGTCAATTTCTTGTCTTGGGACCTTAAACACCGCAAGAAAGAGTTTTAGAAAACAACATCAGTATTTTGTAGGCTTGAAGACTGTTTATATTTACAAGGTAAACTTCCTGCATTTACTGAAGATTCCCCCGAAATCTATAAATTCAAGGTAGATCTGTTTAAGAACAACTGGTATTTAAAGGAAAATGTAATGCACTGGTCATCTTAAGGTAAGGTAGAACGTGCATCAAGAATAAAAATTTACAATTATTTTCTGCTATAACACTTGTGGGGTTCATTTAAGGTAGCGGTAAAGGCTAGAGTGTCAGTTATAAACTTCAATAAAACTATTAAAATATATAAGTAGTCAACATTCTCTGTGGAATATAAAAACAAGACATTTGGGGTGAAAGCATTGCAGAGTTATAGCCTGTTGAAACTTCTGAAAACTGACCAAATAAGAGGAAGTTGGGGAGTCCTTAGTGTATTAACTATGGTAGAGGTCCCCTAGCTTTTAAAGAAATGTTTGAAAAGCGAACGTCATTTTTTGCTGTTTTTCAGGAAAGTTTGACAAGGCAGTGCTTGCATTCAGAATACGTGACAACTATTGTAAATGCATTTTTAGATTTTTGAGTGTCGAAGAGGTGTCAAAAGTGAGATTAACCAAAAAGACTGCTCTGTGACTTCAAAAGAGGGGTGCAAATATAGCTTGTTTTCAACATTTTTGACAGAATAACAGTTTTCCTAGTACATAATTTTATGCAAATTTAATCCAACCTTTGAAATGGGATATGGACATGGAATTTTTACAGCCTATTAACAAGGTTACAGACAAGATGACTATGGGACAATTTTCCTGTATTTGAAGTAATTTTCAAAAAATCACATTTTAAATTTTAAATTTTTCAATAATTTTTTGATATATAAACCTATGTAAAATCAAAAAACAAATTTTATTTACAAATCCTGCCGTACACATCTTACAATTAATAGTGTCAACATATTAATAACTAATTTAGTAGTATTAAGTACTATCCAATTATTATTAAATTCAAATATGAAAAACAATATGAAAAATTAAATTTTAATATTTACTGGTATCATATTCAAAACCATGGCTTCAAATGTACACTTTTTATATTCTTTGGAGAACGTATTAAGTAAGGGAGTTATCCTGAAAAATTTGAACTAAATATCTTGATTCTAACACTTGATCTTGACATTAACTCTGAGAAAAGAATTGATGCAAAAATAGCCTTTACCGCCACCTTAAAGCTCTTGATATCATAAAAATTTTCACCGGCTTAATTTTTCGAAATTCCAAAATTTTATTTTTCTCCATAGAGTTAACAAAGGGATGGCGGCCATTTTGAATTTTAAATATCAGTAAATTTTAAGTTATTTGTTTCCCTGGTACCAAAATTTTCACGGTGACCCCCGATTTTTTATTCTTGATTTTGAAAGAGAATGGTTGAAAGATTTCTCAAGGAAAGTTTGAGCAACAGTTTCAGTCTTTTATTTTGGAGGTGCGAACTACCTTAAGATGAAGCTCTTCACTTTCATTGGCAACACTCATGTTGAATAACCTATATGAACGATCACGTAACATTGGCAATACTGTTTTAACCATCGCTTGACATCAACCCATTTAGGCTGAGTCTTTCAAAATTGAGAAGACACATAATTATATGGAATACACGTGAAAAGGTAGACAAAATCATAGAAGGTGTTAGATGTTTTACTGAAGGATACGATTATAGAGAATGATATAGTCGTTGACATAATAAACCATGTAAGTGTGTAAAAAAAAAGCAAAATGGAAAAGAAATATGAGTTGTGTCGTGCTTGAAGAGAGAACAAAGTGTACATGAATGAAGTGAGGTTAGTGATGAGATAGAAGAAAATGAGGCATTGAACATATTTACCCGGCGACAAAACACGTTTTGTGTGGGGATGTGAACAATATTTTGTAGATAAGAAATAGTTAATTTAAAGAAATCTAAGAAAAGAATTCATACGTAATTAAGGAACTACGACTAGCTTGTTATCTTGTACCACATAAGCAAAATGTAATTACATTTGCAAGCAATATTATAGGCAAGTCACGGGCAATGGGTTACATGCCAGCTAGAAGAGTGCTGCATTTACAAGTGTTTTGTAAATAATGTGACAGGATTTTAAAATCATAGATCGTAAAATTGAAAGAAACTTCAGTACTATGTGACCCTGTAATTATCAACGAACTCCGGAATACGAGACGTCATAAAGTCGCCCATTTCACTAGTATTGAAGACAGAGACGTGTGAACTTATGTTATGTCAATAATTTTAACACCTGATAATTCGACTTAATACACAGAGAAATGTTTCATTACACTGTGTTTACTTTTTGCGAAACACCATGTTGACCTCATACATTTTAGCCGAACCTTTCAAGCAAGGAATCGGAAAATATTGCGGGTAATAAACGCGGAGATACAGCTGTCGCTATAATAACAATGTCTTGAAGAAGACTAAAATACAATTTGAACCTTGTCAAACCATACTTGATCAGGTAATCTGCTAGTGACAACCTCGTGTGAAAACGTGCAGTAATGGCGGCTGTTCAATTTAAGTCACATGACTATGTTCAGCGAATCGTGTCAAGTGATATTGTGCGCGTATCAACTGTCTGTATGTATGTCACCCCTCCACGTACTTAGGAAGCCGTCATTATTTACGGCCTGGGGTCGGAGGAATCTAAGGGGGATCACTCAAAACTTAAAGCTACAAGGAGGGGGCTGTGCAAAGGAGAGGAAGAAGGGTTGGGGCTACTCAATTTTTGGGAATGTAACGAAGTATTTAGTGCAGTTATGAAATGATACACAAATATCAGGGAAGAATGAAAAACACAATAGATTATAAAATATGGTACAATTTGATACATATGTAAACCAACCAAGTATATTGACTTTCATTGCTAATGAGTAATTTTTGAATATTTCATTATAATAAATGGTATGCGTGATGACCGATCAAGCATGAGAAACATCTGCTCTTCATTCTATAGGGTACTGATTATTTGGGGGAATGTGTAAAGACAGCTAATTCTACAAAAATGCAAAAGAATCATTGGAATAAGACATTATATATTTGAAGAAGAACATCTTTTCGAAATGTTGTATAAACCTGAATATCAAAAACAGAATTACAGTAAGTATATCTCAAACCTTGTGCAGGTGCACTTTGACAAATCATAATGCAATGAACTTCATCTCCAGCATCACTCTTGCATAAAGCACAAAGTCTAAGTTTTCTAAGAATATTCTTAAATATGTTATAGGTAGTTGATCTAAGTTGGCAATCACTGGGGATTAGGTAGCACACAGATCAACTGTATTGATTTAGAATGAGCTTTCGAAGACAACAGTCTCCTTCGTCAGTTGCAGAGGTGGAATGAATAAAAAGCAAAAAAGCCAAGAATACTGATGTGAAAATATGCCGAACAGAAGGTTTGAAAACGAAGCAAGGTGCAATTAAGAAGTGTCAAAATAAACAAAGGGCGATAAAGAGCCAATGTATGGCTGATGGGCCAACTGTAGCCAGGAGAAAACAGTCACTTGTAGTGTGATAGAAACCCAAGACTATTCTTAGATCGACCGACTTCAACTGGGAAAATATGATTTGAAATTCTTGTTTTTGTTAGTGCTATTCTGTTATCAAAAGAATTTTGAACAAGAGACAGATACGGCTTTCTTCCAGAGATCAACAAACTTTGCTTTCTGAGAATCTTTTACTGTCTCATAATTGTAGACAATTTAAAATGATTCACTCTCATGAAGTGTAAACAATTAAAGAATGCAAACACAGACTTAACAAAGTCTAAAATTGTAGAAAGCTCTTTCTCATGCAATTATTTGTTTTCAAGTTCAAACGCTACAGCAAGGAGACTATTATTTATAAGGATTTCTGAACGACGCAAATATTTAATTGCATTAAGGTTCCAAGACAAGAAATTGACCTCTTTAATCTAACAATTCTCTGGTGAATAACAAGCTTAGATCCCCCGTAAATTATATATTTTCGGAAAGCCTAGATAAAGGGGAAGATTTTGGTAACCACAGTGTTACCATTGTCTACATAACTATCACGTGACATGTAATTTGCATAACCTTTCAAAAATCGGTTTTCCTGATGTTTTGTCTCAATACTTCACAATATCTAACTCAAACTTTCTGGAATGCAAGCTGTTACAACGCTCTTCCTAAGAGTGTCTCAGATTTTTTATATCTTGCTTAGTTTTTATTTGAGCACAATTTTGAAGAAATCAACTAGGATTAAAATCACCGCTCTGGACGTTTTTCTGGCGTAAAATTTGTTTGAGAAGGTTTGAAAAATTCTAAGACACAGTTTGCACTCACACAAATTTCGGCCACATATCTCAAAGCATTGAAACAAAACATAGGGAAAACTGATTTTTGGAAGGTTATGCAAATTACCTGTCACATGATAGTTATGAAAATAATGGTGACACTGATTGCGATGTCCATGGCGTCAATATTGCCACCTGTTGTATGAATATTCTGGGTATTGCGAGTTACCATCACGAAGGATAGTTATGAGCGCGAAATATGATTCCGATTTTAATTGGACGAACCAGTCTGTAGGCTGCTGAAGTGTCTGGCTAGACTGAATATCTAATTCCAAACTTTCCACTAATAGCTCCGTTGCCCCGCCTGCACACCATTCATCAATGCAAAGTATCAAATTCACGTAACGCGAAGACATCAATTTCTCTCTATACAATCGAACCAAGAAAAAATATATTTTACAATCACATTTATGCATTTTTACTGTTTCACACCAACAAATTCACATTGGCGGGGACTATGCTATTGATGAATCTTTTCTTACTGTTCTGCAGCAATGCATGCGTATCAGTAAGACACTTGCGGCCGCGAAGTCTGTCCACTTTGTTTCATGAACGTATACAATTATATGATAATATGTTCTCAAGTCCAATGCCTCAATAGTGACTTCGCTCGGCCTGTGCCTTTTTGCGCACTTCAACGATTTCAGATGCAACAGCATCTATTTCAGACTGAAAGATCTGTAGCTCGACGGCGCCCTCTACGCTTCCCCTCCCAGAGAGCGCCCTCGAGCGACGGATCTTTCAGTCTACATCTGTTTTGGCTGCGTATACACTCATATTCATTCCAGTGTTGCTTAGTGTGTTTAACATTTTCTCCATTCGCAGATTTGCGCCCTGTTATATCTATAATAATACCAGCAAGATAAGTTTGTCGAGTCCGCCAATACAGTGCTAACATGTGAAGATAGACACTTTCTTCTGGGGTATCCGGTTTGAAGTACTTACTTCTGTGTTTTAAATATTCATTCTTTTCGAGAAAAGTCCGAATATAGATTACATTGCAAATTACAGTTCAGTCATACCCATCTAAATGAAAATGTCATAGTTATCCTTTTATAATAACACTGAAAGTTTTAGGGCAATATGCAGCAATGTGTGAGAGTATGTACTCGATGGTCAATGGAAAAGATATTCTTAGACTTCTCACATGAGTGTGTTTGATACACCTATTCATCTATCTGTATGAATCCGTCTATCTGTCAGACTGGCCGTTTGTCTCTCTATCCGTCAATCAATTTGCCCATAAATCCATCAATAAATTTCCTTAATTTCAGTACCAGTTAAAAGCGTCGCAGACAGAAAAATGATAAAATGAAATTGAAGTGAAAATTAATTCTCATACAGCAGTCAACTGCAACTCGTAGCCGAGCTAGGAAAGGTTTCTCAACTGTATTAAGAACTGAATGATTAGCTTAAAATTATAAATTATTAATTATGATTAGCTTAAAAGCAGACAGGGGTTGCTGTCGTAGCAGCGATAAGGCTAAACCATTAACTGGAACAGCTGATCAAGTCAGAAACTCCTCATTTTTGGCAACGGTAGATTCATACTAAATTTGAATCTAGTATGGCACCACAACAGTGATCTACCATCTTGTAATAGTCATTCGAAGAGACAGGAATGTTCTGATGCTGTAAACCGAAAGTAAATAGAAGCACAAGTAATTTGTAGAGTTTCAATACATATGGTAGTCCTGAGTTTCGAAAAAAGTAAGAAGGGCTCCCCGAACCAAATAACACACTTTTTGAGTAATATGAATATGATTAAAAGACAATAAAAACCTACTACTCAAGACTCCTAGACCATATGTAATATTAGGCAAAATAAAAGTTTAAATAACAATCTCACAATATTCTTGTCACATAACTTCTAAATCTAAAACGCATTACAACTTTTTTTCTTTATCGGTACTTCAGTAATGTGTTCTTTCCGGTAAGGTGTTTATCGATTATCACTCTAACAAAAGATACCTTCAAATAATTTAAGAACAGACTGTTTATGTTTCTGTCTTGATCAGTCGTTCAATTTAATGGTTTACCAGTGTCGCTGCCACAGCAACAACAACCGCTCTACGTTTAAGGTAATCATAAATTCAGTACTTAATACAGTTGAGAAACTTTTCCAATCGTGACAACGAGTTATAGTTGACTGCTGAAGGAGAATTAATTTTCAATTAGATTTAATTTTATCATTTTGGTGTTTGAGTCAATGGTATTGAAATGAACGAATTTGTCAATAAAACAATGGATTCTATTGTTATTTAGAATCTTTTATTGTATTTAATGAAAAGAATATCATGTATCAGCACATAATAGTTAAATTAAAAAAGCACTGAATAATTAATACTCTCACAGCGATTTACATATTCTCCGTATCATCATGTTGATTTAAAGTGATGTCAGTGTTTTCTCTGCCCCTTTCAATTCTTGATCTTCGAAAATCATCATTTATGTCCTCTGAGACCACCGGCTGTAACATACATGAAAACAAAACAAACATGTATATTCTGAAATGAAATGTTTGCATTCCAGACCAATGACCTGTTGGTGGGCCATATTATTTTTAAATTAACAACTAATGTCAAGTTTAAATTTGCTAATGTTACTGCTAATCGGGTAAGAGACAACAGTTTGAATTTTGAAGCAGAGTGAGTGACTCTTGCAAAAATAAAATACAGCCTCAGGAAGGTCACTAGGATTTCAAAAGTGTATCTTTGCAAAACGTAATCAAATGGAATTGCGACAGCTATTCGGCTTGGAGACAAATCAATTTTAAATCAAGTATTATAGATTAATATAATCTTCATTCAATACAAACCGTGCTTGCGATCAACATTTAGAACTCCATAAAGCAAGATAGGAGAATCTTTGGAATGAAAACGAAAGTTAGAATCAACATACATCTCACAGTACAATAAATTACCCACAATTCTCTTTGATTTGTATCCTTGAAGGTTACTTTTCTAATAACTTTTTCAGTTCTGTATGCAAGTAATAATGTGCAGCATCAGAATAATTGATAAATAATATCAAGTAAAAGTACGTTTAGAAATTTCAGCAAAAGTTTCCAAATAACCATTAAACAACCATGGAAGTCACGTTTTGTAGGTACTACAAATCCCTTACTTTTTAGGCAGCAAGTTATGAAGAACTGAAGGGGTCACCCTCTGAGAAAACTTAGAATGCAAATTTCTTTTGTCATTTCCATTGGAAAAAATCAATATCCTTTTGTTTCAAAAAACAGGTGCAACTGGTCTCCCTACTTTCCATCACATTATTCTGTATGGCTGAAGACACAACCAGTGGAAAATTTTACAAAAATGCTATCTCCTCTCTCAATCTTGCATAATTTTCCAAATCATTTAAAATGAGAATTGAGAAGAATGGTGTCCTTAAAAGTACGTTTTCAGATTTTTTACAACTAGTCTATGAATTTGTCTACACATGGGAGACCTGGTAGACTTCTCTGGGGAATCTCTGAGGATACAAATCGCAATGAATTATGGGAAATTTACAGTACTATACATCTTACCTGACATGGGTGTGCTCTGATTATAGGCCTACCTTGCTCAGGTAGTCTTAAATCCGAGTCAAGTACATGTACCTGTAATGATAGATGGATATCATCGTTTAGGAAAAGGTAGGTATTTATAAGTTATTACAGAATGATAGTGGAGAGGTTGTGGGAGACGAAGAAGGGAAACTGACATCGCAATGACAGATAACGGATATTGAAACATACTTAGAGCAATTGTAGCAATTGTTATATCCAAACGTCTCTTTAGTCAAAAATTAAGTTAAGCGATGCGCCACTGCTTAATCCCAATCATTACCGAATGGTAGGCTGAGAAATAGACATGTAGGGACATGAAGTCCGCCCTCACGCTAAGAGAGTATAATTATTTTGTTTACTACTATTGGCTTTGCCGCCATTTCTTTTTACTGTTGTAACACTGCACTGTACACTCCATGGACGATGTTTCAGGAAAATCAGCCAATTTCATGTCCGTTTATGGAATAACTGTCCAGAAGTTTCAGTAGAGTCTTGCCACCAAGAGTACCAAGTACAAGTCTGGTACCACCACTTATATAGTGGTTCAAGATTGTACTACCGATTTTGTCAGTGATCTTATGTTTCTTTGTGTGTTTGTTTTTACTGTTTATTGGACCTGGTAATTTATTTGCCTTGAATGATAATGATTGCTGGAATCGATTTGATGTCATATTGCAAAGAAGTAAGAACTGACAATTGCCTTTGAATGCTAAGGGAAACACTGCTATACCAGTGAATTTAGACTTTGGATTTGAAAGATGTTTACCGGACTCTACATGCGGATAAGTTTAATGATGTTTATGAGCACGTTTTTGTATGGGCACTCTATGTTGTGCTGAGTCGTCTGTTTAATTGGAAACGTACTGGTTGTATACTTTTAATGTTACTGTTTATATATCGAATTAAAACCAATTATAAAGTTTTCAAGACTCTGCTATCTGTTTTCGTGTTCATATTCCTTGAGGGTTACATCCATTCTATTTCTGTAAGCTGATAAACATGATCCTAGGGAGCATGGATACACCAGTCATGATGTCAGACACTGATACTATGAATAATGCAAAGGAAGCAAAGAAGAAGAGAAGAAATGCTTATCAATGCTCCCAAGGATCATGTTTATCAGCTTACACAAATCGAATGAATGTGACTCCTCAGGGAATATGAACACGAAAACAGGCAGCAGAGTCTTGAAAACTTTATAATTGGTTTTAATTCGATATATAAACAGTAACATTTAAAGTACACACTGCAGCCCAAAAGCCCTCATTTTGACACTGCAGCCCAAAAGCCCCTCATTATGACTATGAATAATGCAAAGGAAGCAAAGAAGAAGAGAAGAAATGCTTAAGCACCACTGAATCTTCATTGTGGAAGGGCCTTAACGTTCTGATAGATACGATAGTAACCGTCCCAGATATATATATTCAATACACTGAAAATGATGACGAATTTATAATGAAGAAGCCTGGATTAACGACTACCAAAAAACTTCATCGGTCTGAAAAGTAGAGCAATAGATTACATGAAAGCAAGGGAAGCCCCAGTGAAAACTGATAGTTCAGACAGTAATACAGCAGAGCGAGTACGCAACAGTGAGAATGGCAGTACAGATGAAACACGTGAAATTAATACTGCTGTTGTGTCAAGCCCAGTAACCAATGGTTCTGTGCGAGATGTTGTAAACCTAGTTACACAACATACTTAGCCTGTGCAAAAGAGTACTGATTTTGGCCTGTTTTGCAGCTTTAAGAAGGAAAAGCGAAAATTTTCGAAGTTTTCAGGTGATGTCAGAGGGTATTTCACATTCAAGGCAGATTTCAAACATATGGTCAACACGAGGTACAGTAAACGTGATGCTGTAGAACTCCCACGCACCTGCCTTCAAGGTAAACCACTTGATTTGATCAAAGGTTTAGGTACAGATTATGATGCTGCATCATGGGCATATCTGGACTCAATCTATTATGATCCTAGAATTGTAGCAGATATTATTATGCAAGATATTGTGAAGTTCAAACCATAAAAGGATGAGGAAGATGGCCGGTTCTGTGACCTGGTACACCTGGTAAGACGTAGTTGTAACGTTCTGAAAGAAGTTGGTCGACCACACGATATGGAAAATCATCGTGTTTTGGCCATGATAGAAATGAAAATGAGTGTGACGACCGAAAAGTTTGATTTCGTTTGATAGAAACAGAAATCCAATCTGCAACAATAGAGCATTAATGGACTGGATGACACAGGAAATCCCGTATGAGAGCAACTGCACCATTACGTAATTCAGTTCACAGCAAGTACACAAGCAGTTAACTACGTATGAGATGGCTCCAGTAGCAAAAGTTCACTGCTTTGTAATTGTCGGATATGTCAGTCTTCTAATCATTGGGTAGACTAGTGCCATAAGTTGATAGCAATGTCTCTGAATGCACGTTTGGAGAAATGATCGATGAATGAATGATGCATGCTTCAGTTGTCTAGAGATAGCAGGTTAAACCCACATTTACTAAAAAACATCACTGTCAGGAGTTGACTAATGGTGTGTGTGGTATCGGATGAGTCAAAGCAAACACGAAAGCATGTACTAAGAGAACAGCTTTAATGCGGTGCAACACTCGCCGAAATACAGAACAACATGATTGTGCTCAAAGCCTTCTGGGAGTTAAGGCCATGTAAAATATGTAACAATATGTATAACTGAGAGTTCCTGCACAACATATTCCCTCTGCAGATAACGCAAATAAACACAATAAACATCAACAACAATTTATGAACTTAATGTCCGAAGTTCAGTGTCCGAACAAGTTCAAATCGATCTGTGTCTCAGGTAATAATATAGTCTTTCAAATACGCTGGTAGACGAATAGTATTTAGGTTGTCCAGTCGATTGTTGATCCTGAGTAGTTCTTCTATCCGACGGATAAGCTGTTGGTATCATCAGATGGGAGGGCGTGATGATAGATGTGGCAGCAGATGGAGCATGTTGATAGGAACGTGATAACCGTCTAACATTCCGTGTAGTTCCACCATCTAGTCTGAACTTTGACTGCCCTAGTAATTTGGTGATACGGTGAGGTTGTGAAAGTGTAGCTGATAGTTTATGACTTCGGTAAGGTCGCCTGACTCTCATAGAGTCAGCATCTTTAAGTGCTGATTATTTAGCATGACGTCTCACATCAGTATATGCTTCAATCTTATGCTGACGTCGGTGGATCTTTGACTTCAGATCATCTATTTCTTGCTTCTTTATCGTTGATGTTGGCTTCAGGTGATCAAGTTGTAAGCACAGCTGACGATTGATCATTAGCTCTGCAGGAGATCTTTTTGTGATTCAATGTGGCGTTGCTTGATAGTTCTGAAGTATGGTGTGAATACACTTTGCGAATGGTTTCCCTTCTGCGAGATTTGCCTTAAGACCATTCTTCAAGGTTTCATTCAGGCATTCCACTCCTCCAATGCATTGTGGATTGTAGAGTTCTTTTAGGTTGTGCTTAACCCCAGGTGATGAGAGGTAGTTCTCGAATTCATATGAGATAAATTGAGGACCGTTATCAGTAGTAATGGATTCAGGTAGGCCCCATCTGGCAAACAGCTCATCAAGGATCTTGATAATCACAGTAGAGGTGACTGTTTCTGTAGTTGCTATCTCCGGCCATTTAGAGTGGAGATAGTGGACTACTACTAAGAAACGTTGGCTGCAAGGAGCTGCAACTACTTCTCCAAAAAATGTCTATCTGTATAGCTTGCCATGGTCTAGTTGGCCAAAGAGTAGGCTGTAGACGTGGATGTGATGGCTTTGACAATTTGCCACTGATTGCGCATGCCTCACAGTTACAGACGAAGTCTTCGATTTGCGAATCCATACCTGGCCACCAAGCTTTCTGTCTACGTCGTTGCTTCATTCTGACCATTCCTGGATGAGCTTCATGGGCCATGTGAAGTGCACGCTCTTGGAGAGAGCTGGGAATAACTGCTCGAGATCCCTTGCTATGCTGCAGTTGTCCCATATGGTAAGTTTATCCAAGAGTTTTGCAAACACCTTTAAATCTGGCGAGACACTTCGAGGCCAACCATTCACGATGTACTTCCTGACTGAGTGCAGGACTGGATCCATTTGTGAACTTGTGCGCAGTTCGTCTAGTGTGACTAGGTTATCCAAAATTATTTCAGGGATGTCTTAATCCGACTCTTTTTCCGCAGAGTCATCTTTGGCTAAGAGGCGACTAAGCATGTCTGCAACAAAGTTTTTGTTGCCTGGTAGGTGCTCTACCTTGACGTTCTACTGCAGCAACCCGTCTGTCCATCTGTAGATGCGTAGAGGTTTATGACCAGATCCTTTCTTTGCTAATAGTGTTTTCAGCTTTTCGTGGTCGGTACGCAGTGTATACCGACGCCCATACAACAATATATGCCAATGTTCTGATGCGTATACACAAGCTAATGCTACTGGCTTCTCTTCCCCATTAGCGCATTATAATAACACGGCACTGACTGCATAACTAGAGGAATCGGTAGTCATGAAAGTTTCAGCATCTAGATGGAAATGTGCAAGCACAAGAGGTGATGCAATCTGTCGTTTCAGGTTGTTGAATGCCTCATGCTGTGTTTCGGTCCAGAACCATGGCTCCTCCTTCCGGAGTAACTTGCGACAGTAGTTCAGCTGTATCAGCATAGTTGGGTACGAACCTCAAGTAGAAGTTTGTTGTGCCCAGGAATGACTGAAGTTCCTTGACATTTGTCTGTTCTGGTAGGTCCATGATAGCTTGTGGTTTGTCTGAAGTGACAACACCCCAGCAGCCGATACTCTATAGGTTACGAATTCTATTTCGCTCTTTGAGATTTCGCACTTCTCCTCGTCAAGGGTAAGATTATACCTTGCAAACTCATTCAGTACAGCATTTAGGTTCTCTTCAAGGTTGTCTTGATTAGCACCATGCATTGCGACATCGTCGATGCGGTGTAGATTGCCTCAACATGTACTTAGCACTGATGCGAGTATCTTTTGGAAAGCCCCTGGCGCTGAAGACAGGCCATACGGCATCCTTTTGTACTGGAAGACGCCTTCATGTGTAATGAACGCGGTGAAGTATCTGCTTTCTTCAGCCAGCGGAACTTGTAAGTAGCTGCAACGCAAGTCAAGTTTGATCCATGAAACTCTGTTGTCACATCACCGAGGTCAGGAAATAGGTACTTGTCTAGATTAATGGCTTTGTTGACCTCAGGTAAATCAATACATAGGCGAATCTCTCCCAGGTTTGAAATCCGGGGAGATGAGTCTACTTTCTCAATTATGTCAAGTTTCTCTAGCCTGTGTAGTTCTTCCGAAACTTCAGGCCAGATGCTTAATGGCAGAGGACATAGTTTCTGCGATACAGGTGTGACGCTTGTATCCAAACGTGGTCTGTGTACAAAGCTGGAGATTTTACCTATCCCCATAAACAAATGAGGAATCTTGTCTTTCACTTCAGAGCCTACTGAGTTCACTGGTATACCATGTCTGCTGATCTGGAATCCCATTGCATTGAACAAGTTAATACCCATGAGGTTACTGCCTTGTCTTGTTATGTGGAACGGGAAGTTGTCTACACACTGTTCTTCACACTGCTCAGTGAGCTTTGCGATACCGATAACCGGAATAGTATCACCTGTGTAGCTGGTCAGACTTGGTTTGTAGCTGTGAGCGGGACATGTCTAAAATGCTGCTGGTACACTTTCTCGTTCATTATAGAAACTTTAGCTCCAAGATCAATCATCAAACTGAAACTGACTCCATTTATTGTAGTAGCCCAGGACTTAAATTTACTGTAAGCAGGTGTACTGCCTGAAACTGTGTAAACATACGTCTCTTGAGTCGGTTCATCTGATGTATCGACTTGCCTGACTCTGCGAGTTGCAGAGCTTCTACACAATCGCCCAAAGTGACCAACCTTGTGACATTTACTGCATATTTTCCTACGAATGGGAGAGGTAGGATAATGTGTGATATGATTATCGGCACCACACTCAGCGCAAACAAAATTAAAGGTTCATGGTGTCGTTTGCAGTCTCTTCACTCTGGAGTACAGACAGCACTAAAACGCAGATTACAGTTGTGTCTCGCCGTGCCTAATCGGTTCTATACAAAAGACAGTGAAACAAAAAATACACACTACTATACATTGAACACAAACCAGCAATATATGAACGATGTGTGGAGTTGCTGTCCCGTTACTAAGCAGACACTGAAATAAAATACATACATGGACTATATCTGTGATTCAGTCCACAGTGTAAACCAAGGCCAGAAACTGACAAAGCAGATAGACACAGTCTTGGCTGAAGCTTGATTCAAAGTTGAAGGTTGGGTTTCAAACAAGTCATTAAATGAAGAGACATTAAATGAAGAGGCACAAGACTCAGACAGAATGGAACCAAAACTTCTTCCAAATGTAGCAGAAGAGACATTACTAGGATCAGCATGGGAGCCTGAAGAAGATGTTCTCAGTTTCAAAGTCAGTATGAACTTTAACAGATATATAGCAAACCTAGAAGAGTCTAATCATCCGAAACTGACCAAGGGAAGAGTTCTCAGTCAAGTTGCACACATTTTTGACCTCGTATGCTTTGTAACAGCATTCCTGATCCATGCAAAATAAGTATACAGCATTTATGGCTACAGGGCATAGACAGGGACCAAGAATTATCTCAGCCAATGCAACATCAGTTGATGAAGCTATTCCAAGAAATGAGTGAGCTGAACAATGTAAGCTTTAGCAGATGTCTCACACCAGCTGATGCCACCGGAGATCCGATTCTGTGTATATTTTCTGATGCATCTGAAGAAGCCTTTGTAACCTATACATATTTCAGATGGCAACCTATTGATGGTACACATCATGTCGGTGACAGGACATTTACCCCTGGGACATTTAGTCCCCGGACATTTGACACCTACCATTTACCATTTACGGACACTTACCACACGGACACTTATCACACAAGACATTTACCACCGGGACAATTACCCCCTCTCTTAAAATTTATTTTAAAGGACGTTTGATTCATTATCTTTATTCAAACAGTTTCAACTTTGTTTTCACAAAGCATAGACACTGTCTATGATTCAAACAGTCGAATGGAGTGTATTTTATATGTTGGTGATGAAACAATTTGTAAACATTTTATGAAACATCTAACACACATTCTACGTGAAAAACATGAAATTGAAGATGTGTGTAACTTTCGATGCAACCCGGTTTTGACTAAAAAAGACAAACATAGAAAAAAGAGACTAATATTATTAGTTGCCTAGTGTTAGAGTCAAGGTTAGGTTTGGGGTGAGCCAATAAACTGATGAATCTTAAAGAGACATTATTTTAGTCCGTTTACACTATATAGTTGTCATTTTAATGTCATTTATAGTATTAATTTATTATATAATACATGGTTAGACAAACTGTGTCAATTTCAAGATTAATAATCAACTTATATCCGCAGACAACTCCGGGTGGCGTAGTGGTTAGAGGGAGGGTCTTTGGTTCAGGCATCCTGGGTTCGATTCGGTTGAAGGCATAGCATAAAGATTAGAATGTATAGAAACACTTGCGAGGAATAGTAAAAGGTAAATCATGTGGCACACAGCAGGAGACAGTACTAGAAAAGATGCACAAGGAGTCTTTGCGATGAACCTTTTTTTCATCTTTCCTATTTGACATCATTTTTGACACAGCAATATTGTCGTTATAAATAGTATAAGGGCCTAAATATCCGGGTGGCTAATGGTTTTAATGGTAAATGTATCGTTGGTTAATGGTTGGTGGTAAATAACCGGGTGGGGGATGGTAGGAATGCCTGGTGGTGATTGTCCAGAAGGCGGTAACTTTCCTAGAACCCTGATGTCAGATTCATTGTAGTAAAATCACGTGTAGCACCGTTGACGAAACTGACTACTCCGAGATTTGAACTACAAGCAGAAATCATAACAAGTCGCTTTATAAGCCGATGTTTCTCACAGATAGCAGCATAGTATTGGAATCGTTTCAGGGACCTGCAAGAAGAATCAAGTCATTTGTATCTAAAAGGGCAGGAGAAATCCAGAGCACTACCAATCTGTCCCACTAGCGACACCTACCAGAAGAATTCAACGTTGCTGAAGATGTGCCACTTGTTATACCGGTGAAGCAGTTCACTGAACGATGGCAACATGGCCCAGAGTTCCTATTTTTACCAAGTCTATCATAAGATGTTTCCTGTCCTGACCAAACTGAGCTAGACAAAGAAGAACGTAAAACCAAACAGATTCTCGTTTCTGAAGAGAGGCCAGAAATTCTCGATTGTTCTAGATTTTAATCATGGATGAGACTGATCAGAGTGACAGCAAATGTCCTGAGATTCATCGACAGTCTACGCGACAAGCAACAGAACAGAGCACTGATGAAACAAGGTCCACTGTCACTGGATGAGCTTAGGGATGCCGAAACATACTGGATAACCAGAGCACAGAGAAGTATCCATGAATGCCTACAATTTGAGAAGTCAAGACACTGAGTCCATTCACAAATGAAGGAATAATCAGAGTTGTAGGTCGACTAAATGCTTCATTCATGTTATATGAGACAAGTAATCCAGCTTTATTACCAAACAGACACCACATATCACTACTGATTATGCAACACACGACCATGGGACACACCGGAATTGGAGCTACAGTAGCGAAAGCTACAAGGAAATACTGGATATTGAAAGCCCGCAGACTAGCCCAGACTGTAAAGTTCAGATGTGTATTCTGCAGAGAAGGAGACAAGAAAACTTAAACATAGTTTGTGGAAGTCTTTACCACAGAAAAGATTGGCACCATATATTCCACCATTCTATTACGCGGTTTGTGATAACTTTGGACCGTATAAAGTAAACATCAGCCACAATAAGACCACTAAGCATTATGGAGTGATCTTCACCTGTATGAACACAAGACCCGTTCGTTTAGAACTAGCTGTAGATTACTCAACTATGGTGTTTATGCAAGTACTTCAGCAGCTTTTCGCCATCCAAGGATATCTAGCAATGATGACTATCGATAATGGACATCAGTTATTAGTAGGAGCAGAACAAAAACCAAAATGTATGGTGCAAGGATAGGATAAAGTCAAGTTAAAAGAGTTTTGTGCAGTTAAAAGCAAGAAATTGAAATTTACTATGCCCGCAGTCCAACACCAGAATGGATGTGTAGAATCACTTGTAAAGACATGCTAAGCAGCATGAAAACAGTCATTTGGAGAGCAAGGTTTCACATCATTCGAGTTGTACACCTTACTATTTGAAGAAGCAAATCTCGTCGACCAGATACCAAAAGGAAGAATTCCAGATGATCATGGTGAAGAAGCTCATATTTATGCCCAAATGATATCCTGTTAGGTCGATCATCGACAGCAATACAGCAAGCACCACTTCAAGAGACGAAGAACCAAAGACTCCGTGTAGAATTTGTGCAGGAGATCATTAGATTCATTAAGGAAGCGATGAGGTAGAGATGTATTACCACATTTGGTATGGCGCAGAAAATGGAAAGTAGAAAGACGCAATGTCAGCGACATGGTAATAGTATCTGAAGCTGATGCAATCAGAGGTAAATGGCATATTGGTCGTATTCTTGAAGTTTATCCTGGATATGATGGTGAAATATGTAATGTGCAGGTCGAACACCTTAAGGAATTTACAAGAGACCAGTCATAAAAATTGCAGTGAGATCAGTCGATTTCCTGTGTGTTTATTGAATAACTGTCCAGAGGTTTTCAGTAGAGTATTGCAAAGAAGTAAGAACTCCTTTATTTATACTGTTATTGAAATGTTCATACATTTACAGTAAGTAATTTTGACTCATTGTCAAAACTATGTAACGGACAGTTCAGTGAGTTACCGCCAATATACATGTGTTACGCAAATCAGCATACAAAACGGAAAAACGGACAATCGCTTGTGAATGCTGAGCGGAACACTGCTATATCAGTAAATTAAGACTGATTTTGAAAGATATTTACCCGCCCCTACATGCGGATAAGTTTACTGATGTTCATGAGAAACGTTTTGTACGGCCATTCAAGTTTAAGCCTATGTTGTGCTGAATTGTGTTTTTGAATGGAAACTTACTGGTTGTCTACTTTCAATGCTACTGTTTACAGATCAAATAAAAACCAATTATACAGTTTTCAAGACTCTGCTGCCTGTTTTAGTGTTCACATTCCCTTAGGGTTACACCGAAGATTGTAATTTTTATTTACTATAATTTAGACTGGGTAGTGTGCCTGTGCCAAGTGGTTATAGTGAGGATACTAAGTATGTCTTTACTCGTAATTATTGGGATCATTTTATATTGGTCAAAAGTCGAAATAAGATTGCTCTTTTAGAATCTGTAACATTGAAAATGCAGAAGAGGTCTTACAAATATCTACCCCTTTAAGAATAAGCATATGAAGCCAAAATATATATTCATCATACTTAAGAATGACAATTCTCATTAATAGTAGCATGCCCTGCCCGTCGCATTTTGATTGGTCGAGCTGAACCATGTGACTGACCACAAATACACAGTAATAGTTTGTTTACATGCCCGTTAATGAATAATAAGATTAACAACTCAAAGTATCGTAACTTTACAGCTCAAACATAAATCATAATCGATCACAATATAATGGAGCACTTGCAGGTCAAGCTGAGATACTTTTTTTCTGAAAACATCTCCGCATTTGCCAATTTTTGCAGCGCGTGTGACAGTGCGTCGCGTACTGCTCAGTTTCTGGGGCCCAGTTGTCGTTCGCTCCTGAAATTTTTCGGAAATTTTGACGGTTTTCTTGGGTTCGCTGATAATATGATGGAAATAACTGGCGACGCACTGACCATTAACGTTTATTTGTGGGCGCGGGCTCGAGGAAAGCCAAATTAACGGGCTCGGCAAGCCTCGCCCTTTAATTTTTGGCTTTCCTCTCGCCCTTGCCCAAAAATAAACGTTAATGGTCAGTGCGTCGCCAGTTATTGCAATATTAATACGTAGCAAGCGCAGAATTTACCATCTTGTAACACTTAGTAGATATAGTATACGCTATACTAACACCGAACGCTAGTACATGTTACAGTTTTGTCAGGTTCGTGATTATGTGATATATTATGTTGACATATTTTTAGGTGAGCCATTATGTTAAGAATAATGTCTCCCGTTCCTTCTTGATGACGTGAAAATTCTTGGCAACGTCACAAGACAACTAAAAACTACGGCTACCATGCCTTTTCAGTCGCAGCAATGATTTTATGGAATGGTCTCCCTTTTAATGCTGGCATAAACTGTACTATTGATTCTTTTAAGCGTAGTGTTAAGACATACCTTTTTAAGGAATATTACAAAGTGTAACTTTGTTTTTTGTTGCCAGATAGACATTTATTTTTTATGCTTACCTTTTCAGAAATACATTTTTAGTCTTGTAAAGAGCACTGAGAAGCAATTTAGTGCGCTTTTAAGAAATAAAATCATAATGATAATAATAAAAATTTGAAAGAGTTGCTTTCTTTCTTGGAATGTAGTAAAACTTATGTACTCTTACGAATCTATAGTTTAATTCATGTTACAGGTAAGCTTTTCCCAACATACCACCTCGACCATGCGAGCGAAATAGGGTGTGTTTATCAATAAATAAAAGATATAGAAAAGAAAGAGAGGTTGACATCTTAAAGCAGCTCACCATAGTTTTAGTCCTGCCGGTGTCTGGTGTAAAGATTTTGTGGGGACACTGAAGCGGTGTTACTAGAGCATGGCCATTATTGATGGCTTGCACCGTTGTTTGATCTTCATTTCCCCCTGGGCTGTTGTTAGATGTTGCATATGCAGACCCGGTGTTGACCGGTGTAGGTACTGTCAGGTCATTGTTACTCCCGCCGCTGTCATTCGGCTTTGTACAAATACACCCCATTGTATCAAGCAACCTGGAACAAAAATCAAATAAAGATGCTTTTGAAACAGATTTAATCACCCTTGCGGTGAGAGAGAAAGACAGACAGACAGACAGACAGACAGACAGACAGAGACAGAAACACAGAGAGAAGGTTTATAGTCACGCCAGCGGCTTATTGACAATGCATGCATAGTTTCATATATACAATGTGAGTAACCGGCAGTTTAACCGGTTAAATTCATGAGTGCCGCCATGTTTCTTAAGTGATCGTAAATAAACAAATACGAAACGTGCAAAGTATTATTTTATAACATGCCATTACTAAAGCATATCTCTTTCATTAGCCAGTAAGTATTTTTATCCACTTTGTCACTGATACAAAATGTCACGCCTAAAAATAGAAAAAAGACAAAACTGTCATGCATATGAAGGAGGACATACGCAAATGTTGCTGGGATTGAATTTTAGAAAAGCGCCCTTAATAACTTGATGCAAAAATTGCAAGTTTTTAGACGGAACGCTTGTTTTCAGCTTGCAATTGAAATTCGGGCAGTGCAGTTACTATTGCAACGATAATGATGGCACAATACGCCCTTTGTTCAACGCAATAGACTGTTATCATGGTAAAAATTGACAAATAATGTCCAACATATTTACACATTAAACAGAAAATCTTTATCACCAGGGTCTGACATCGCGTACGTTTGTGAACTGTTTTCATCAGAGGGTAAAGTGGGCATATTGGTCATACAAACGTACATAGCAAGTAACACTTAATTTTATTTTATCCTTTACTATTACTAATCATGAATCAATACAATTAAATTTCCAATTTCAACGCTTGCTGCGACATCACGGGCTGACCCTACATGATATTAATTATAAAGTTGACTTGCAAATGCTATTTACACTGAACCATATATGACTTAGTAATACACAAGTTTCACTTTTGTTTGGCGAATATATAAAAACAAAACAGCATTAATGTGCCAGATTAATTTGATCAACACCTTAAGTCTTACAGGAACGTTGCATTAAAAAACGAAAACAGCCCTTGACAACTGAACGCAGTATGTAAGCCAGTACATCAACGCAATAAGAAGGAGAATTTGGCAATAAATTTTAACAGAATCATATTTCTAAACAGTATGCCACGATCTCTGATCTATGTGCCGCCGTTTAATCCTTTTATTTTTTGAATGACACTTTCCATTTAAATTATACCAAACTTTCTGGGATAAACAATTATATAGGAACACTAGCCAATCGCATTTTCAAACATTTCAGCCGAACACTTGGATACATATTTTTTTTGACTAAATATAAAACCCGTTATGATTTATTAACGGTTTTTGTTATTAATAATTGAAAGGTTTCTTAGAAAGATATAATCATTTAGAGATACTTCCACAAGGATTTGTGATAACAAAACAATCAAATGCACAAGAACCGGGTGCTCTCTTTTTTGTCTACACGATATTCAAGATTGCATAAGCAATAAGGACCTATAATCTTTTGAGGTGCAGCTGCTTCACTACCTACTTTATTAGCTACTGTTTGTACACATTTTGAACACCATATATATTTAAACTTACTGACACTTTTTTGAGGTCATCGAAATTTTCAAACATGGTCTAATTTTTTAATCTTGAACAATTCATTGCCTTCAATTCACCAAAGCCTTGTTGAAACCGTTTCTTAATTGAGACTGTTTCCAGAGAAATGATTTCTTACAAGAAGACAACATATGTAAAATTCTGTACTTTTTCAGTGTTGCCACTTACTTTTTATTTAATTGTATCTAATTCAAAAACGCAATGAAAAATATGTTTGATTCATATTACAATTCAAACATCAACTTCTCGCGCTCGTTTAAATAAATTCTGTACAAGCTGCAATTTCTTAATTCTTGAATGCAGGAAATAGGATAATGTTCTAAAGCCGTGAATGGCTTGTTGAGCTTTACATAGATTTTATTGTTTTCTGACATTTTAATTGTTGCCGTAATGCTTAATTTATGTACTGGGATGTCTTCCTATGTTCTATATAAGATCAACACAAAAGCAAAACAACAAGCTAGGTATTTTAAGCGATATATTCTTTGTACATCTTGCGTGCATAATGTGGCAATAATAGTACGATAAAAGCTACAATGTGAAAATCGTATACTTTTGCCACTTGAACCATAGATTGGAACCGAAATTGAAGGTTCTAAGCTACGTTAGATGTTTTAAGTTGAAACTATTGTATTCTTGACTTCTTTAATGGGCACACCTTATACCAGTTCATGTAAAAATAGCGGACGCTAGACGCGTCTTTACGCGTTCAAAATGTACATGTCGGTGTTCAAATTTGAACGGTTAGTGTTCATATTGTTAACACTAGTGTTCATATTATTAACAATGATGTTCTAAACCTGAACACCTGAACACGTAGTGTTAACAACTATCTCCTTCAAGTGTTCAAAAACTCAGCATCACAGAAATTTTACAATACTGTGAAACAATTAACAATCTTTTGTGTTTTTTACTTTACAATGGCTATATTAACTTTACTACTGCCTCGCTGTCCGGAATACGTAAACAGATTTCGGTGTAACGAATTTCACAATAAGTGGAAAATATTTCCGGTTTACAATTGCTGAAAGCATGTTTTTTCTAAAAAAGGAAGTATAAAAAATAATTTTACACGTTTATTACGGGTTGAAATTTTGAAATTTTGAAAACAAAATCAAAAAACCACCATTAACGTTTTAATTTTAACATCGGCGTGCAAGAGGCGTTCTACTTCTTAACACTTGGTGTTCAAGTTTGGTGCCTTTTCTTATCCCATGATGCATCAAAACGGAAGTTGCGACATTTTTCTTGTAAGCGCACGCTGAAGTCGTGATAGTGCGAAAGCAAGACCAGAAAGGGTAAGTTTTCTCTCCAAAATATTAAAAGGTATTGGATTTTGAAGCATCTGTATTATTATCCTTCGAAATTAATTGTATTGTACTTTGAAAAAGCTTAACTACGTGAAAAAACCTTTATTTCTTTCAGTGGCTGGTGGACCATACACTAGCTGTGAATACGCAGCAGTGTTTTGGGCCATGGGGTATCGATCGCACTCGGGTCAAGGGTCATCACTGGAGCGATGACCCTTGACCCGAGCGCGATCGATCGATATGCCACATTACCGCTGCGTAATCACAGCTAACACATGTCTTTTAGTAACCACAATCGCATGTAAATTTAAAACTTTAGTTAAACATCGAAGAATATTGTTTTAGCATATGAGAGTGGCTTTGCTGTTACTTTTCATCAGTTGATGACACGAAGAAGCCAATATTTTGTAACATTGACGAAAAGAGGCACTGTATACAAAAGTCACCCCTATTCCTTAACCTGATAAGGCCAAATTGTCTTTCATTTTAAGTCTCATGTCGCCATATTATCTATTGTTGCATTATTTTCAGGATGTAAAATGTTGGATGAACGTGAAATCGAAGAGTTATTACAGAAGCTATTGGTATAGAAATTGAAGAATATGAGTGTACAGATGTAGCTGTCTGGAAACAAGCTTAAGAACCTCAGTTCATCTCTGATGTAGATTTGAACTTTCGAGGGTTAGTAACTGAATTGATAATTTTCTGTATTTTTGTTCTGAATTTATCTGAGCTATGTCCAGAACGCTATGATTAACTAAATGTTACTGGAGAATAAGCTTTCAAATACTTGTAGTCGCTCTTATCAGATGCAATGGTGGAATGAAGAATAAAAGCAGAAAGCCACAGAAAATTCACAGTGAAAAATGTACACTCTAAATTTCGGAATTTTCTGAAATTTCCTCTCTGAATTTTCTGTCGCTTTCTGCTTCAAATCTTCATTGCACCCTTGCATCTGATGAAGGAGACGTCACGTCTTTGAAGGCTTATGCCAGTAACATTTAGTTGATCATAGCCTGCTACCAAATCTTTGATTATTTTATATTTTAGATCAAGACGTCTTTTGTTCTCGGTTTGTTACTGATTTTAGCTTTGCTGTTAAGGACGTAGACCTTATATCATAGGTGAATGTGTGGCATCATCCTCAAATGTTTACATCCCAAGCGTTTTCTTCAAAACGGCCAGTACGATTCATTTAATATTTGGAGTACAGGTTTCCGGGGATTTTCCTAATCATATATCTACAAGTTATGATGAAATACACAAAATTGTATTTTTGAGACATTAAAGACATTTCAGACATTTTTAAGACATAAGGAATTATCAAAATGTGATATATTCAAGTAAGCCAAATTTTTAGCTTTTTCAAACAGATGTTTTCGTACGTTTTTGCAAGTATGAACATATAACGTAATCCACAATAAGTAAAACCTGTTTTGTCACTACTTTGTTCATATTGTTTGAAAACGATCTACAGTGTTTATGGGGATTTTCTTTTGTTTATGTTTTGATAGGAAGGTGTTTATTAGCGTTGGTGTTTTCCTCTGACAAACTTTACAAAGTGGCCATATGACCACTTTGTAAAGTTTTTCAGAGGAAAACACCAACGGTGTTTATGTGCCCAATTGACACTAAATAATTGTATTTTACTAAAGGAATTTTTGTGTATTTTTAAATAAAATAATTTTACTGAATATAAGTGGTCTGTTTTGTTATTTCCAGGCTTGAACACCCCATGAACGCGCAAAATTAAAGGTGTTCAACAAGTGCATATCATGTGTTCTAACCTTTAACACACTTATCGTTGAACGGCGTCCATGCGTTCAAAAAGTGTTACAGCCCTTTGAACGCGTAAATGCGTTCAATTTTTTGAACGCATTTCATGTGCAACGTATGTTCAGATATGGAACACATGGTGTTCAATATAATGTCTGATGAACACGAAGTGTTCAAAATCTGCACACGTGTGTTAAAAAAATTGAACATTGGTTGAACACGTAGTGTTAAATTTCTGAACGTCTGGACGCGTTCAAAAAGTGTTACAAAAAGGCGTTTAATTGGTGTTCTATCCTTTAACACTTAACTTTACAGTGCAGTTCATGTAAGCAGAGCAAAGCTTATCAACACCCTAATATGAGATTACTTCACAAAACTGCGGTTAAGGATATCAAATCACGTGGACTGCTTGAAGACACATAGTATGAAAATATATATCATTATGTTGTAAATGCCTGCTTTGTTGGTCGATTGTAATGTTTATTGTATGGATACTTTGAACCCCTTATACAATCCTTTTAGCAGATCTTTTGTAGGGCTCTTTCTCTATACAGCAATATTACTCCGGACACATACTGCTTCTTGATCAGGTATGACCTTGAAACCCGACAATGTGATGTGCTTGTGAAATTTAGCATAATATCAATGATCATGTTCTGATATTTTACAGACGACCAGAAAGATCATCATAGGTTCTCGCCCAAGCTGCCCCTACTTTTGGGTGGATATATTATGTTTTCGATTTATACGATGATTCTAAAAATTGATCACATTTTAGGTCCCTCAAAGTTTGGATGTGATGTGTAGAAGTTTTTTCCATTTAAGCGGATTTCGCTTCTTGAATGCATAAGGAAGTCTTGCAAAGCAAACGTCAACTATTCTTGTATGAAAATACTGTATTTTAATATCATAAACGCCTCTGTTTTCTTTGTCATGGCGTCAAGAGTTGTTGCGTTGAGGACTTAATATGCTTTTTTACATCCTAATGAAATCAAATACGGATAATACAGAATGTGAACAGTGCACAACCAAAGATCTTTTTCTACCTTCAGATCTCAACAAAACGAAAGGGTCTCCCAATGAAGTTTTGCTATTTAAACTCTCATAAATGTATAATATCACTGACATATTTCAGACTCTTTCTCACAATGTCATCAACGCATGTCAATAAACCAATCATCATTATCTCCCGATATGGCAAGTGTTACATATCAGTACTATAGATTCAGTAATACTAGAATAAAGGGTAATTTTCAAAGAAAATTATGCACATTCTTATGGCCATTTGAAAGGATGCCAAACAAATGTTTGAGTACATACTTCCAGTATAAACTGAACTTACAGGTAAGTAAATACATTTGTGAATAAGTAACAGACACATAAAAGAGTAACTAACAACACTCATTTAATAACCTAGCTACAAATGAATTATTTGACTAAATATATAGAAATTGATGAATAGAAATATACAAATAAACATATTGTAAATAATTACGAAATATAAATACAATATACATATCATATGTAAAATGTAATTGGTATATCCATTATGAAATCTTTGAGGGTGTGCCTAAAGGAGTTTCAAGCGGGGTTGCGCTTATTTTGCTTTGGTTATGTATTCCAGTGGAGAGAACGTTATCAATATATTGCTAATTTATCAGTGATTGTGATGACACTACTTGCTGCAAGAAGGTTTGCTATATTCCATGGCCTGTACTATGATGATGAGAGGGAGGTTGATAGTACTTTGCGAGATATTGTGCTATAGAAAATTGTAATGAGATCACACATTAAGGAGTCAACTGAGAAGCCTTTGTATGTCATTAATATTCAAATGGTTGAATAAATTAGCCGAGTGTACGGTGAAATAATATTGAATGTTATACCCCTACCTACCTTTTTCGTAACAATATGTTAAATGAGGTCTTTTGCACAATAAATTGTGGATGTGTGTCTTATAGAATGGCCACAGCTTACACTGGTTGATAAATTTCTCTCTAATAGTGGACTTATCATTTGAATGTCTGCTCACCAAATGACTGAGTGACCATAAGTATATTTGGCAAACTTCTTATCTAAAAATAAAACTCTCTCTCTCTCTCTCTCTCTCTCTCTCTCTCTCTCTCTCTCTCTCTCTCTCTCTCTCTCTCTCTCTCTCTCTCTCTCTCTCATTTATTAACTGGACAACACATCACAAACCAAAAGAGTTAAAAGCAGAACCAAAACAGTTATTCTAGCAATATTGTGCTTTAGCGTTCGTTAAAGTTAAAAAAATCAGATATATCAAATCAGCTTGGTTTATGAGACTAATTTTGCCAGTAAAGGTCTATCAAGTAGAACAAGGTTCAGAATTTCGTACAGGTCATTTATAACCCTCTCTACAATTCTCTACTGTTCTCGGGATGGGCTCCTTGACATAAATTTGTCATTTGTAAAATGAGGACCATGTAACTGTCTTCTTTTTTTGCATTGCTTTTCGTGAAACCAAAAATAAGATTTCATCTCTTCTTCCAACACAATGAGAATGTCTTTTTGTATTTTTTCTGTATTCTGATATACTTGTTTTATGTTTATATATCAAATTAACCTTCGATATCACCTTATAATGACAATTTTTTATTTCTTACTCAAATCGACATATGTAATTTTAAATTCCTTTACAAGTGCCTCTGGTATCATTCTTTTGTAACAGTAATCTTTTTGTACGCTACCTTCTATAGCTGCTTGTTTTGGAACTATGACTTCATTATTATTTGAAAATTAAGCTGTCACTCTGTAGCAGCAGTTATATTTACCCATTTTCTTGTTTCTCGTTCCTAAACATAATTACCCCTCCAGCCATACTGTTGCTTTTATTCTTGCGTCTTCCTCATATACCTCTGTCCCTTTCTATTTTGTCCACCACCTCCAAGTGTACAAGTCATCGCTTGTGTACAAGATTTTACCTTCATTTCTCTGTTTCTCTGATGTGCTGTTTCTTTATGTAAATCATTAAGGTCTCTACGTTCACCTCTGTGATCCCCTACCTCTTTGTATCCACACTTGTATCTCTGTGAATTAAGTCACTACTTTGCTCTGACGTTATCCTATTAGATTTTTGCCTCGGTCTAAATATTAACAAATTGTTATTTTCGTCCTTTCTTCTTGTCAACCTCTCCACCATTCTCTGTTCCTGTGTGTAGCTCTGTCTATATGCCGGAATCAATGGAAATGCAAACTCTTGTGTAAAACACAGAATTAGCGACTTACAACAGGCTAAAAAATTAGCAACTAGGCTCGTTACTCTGATTATCGTAATTTTCTCGACGTCAGAATAAATGTACATGGAATTCAAGATTCGTCATCGTCATAAATTTGCTGCAAAATTATCAGAACTTGTTGTTCGAGATGAAAATTTTCTATAGCATTACCTTAGATTTACTGTCAGTTCTCCAAAGATGGCGTTTGTATTATGTATGAAACAGTCCCCGTACGGAAGGACTTCCGCCCATCCAGTGACCTTTACGTACTTTCTACTTCTTAACCTTGTATTCGATTACGTTCATGTTTAAATTCAAAATATTTAAGTGCATATTTAAATAGATTTCTTACGTGTGGCCTTTTTGGTATTTTTGTGCTACGCTTCTCTGATTATTTTTGGATCAATATGGCGCAAGGTATTGTGGGAGTACCATCAGTACCGAGGTTAAGCGATATATCGATACGGCTTTGCAGTGTACTGGTACATGGCACAAAGGCAAATTACGGATGCAATACGTTTACGAGACAGGTTATATAATTTCAAGAATTATATCATGAATTTAGAGTCAGTGCATTCAGTTTGCTAGGTAAAACGGGCTATAAATTATAGACTTTGCTCATTTTAAAGAGCTACCCATGTACAATATGTAACAAACAGCATAGATTGGAAACAAAACAGACTTCTTATTACTTTCGTGACTCTCTCCAAGAATTTCAGAAGTTTAGTGGAAATGATTACTATTCTATCAGTATTCAGAGTAAGAGGTCGTTGTAATTATGTCCTAAGTTTCGAGAAATGTGTTTAGTCTTGAAATTAAAGTATGAGTAAATTTAATACAAGTACAAACCTTTCTTGTACACCAAGAGCAATGATTAAGGACAGAGTCGAACATGAACGGACTGCTAACTAATTGTCTTTTATCTGAACAAACCCATATCACTTGAGAATAATTTAGACTAAAGACACATTGTCAGATTTATGAACCGGCTCAAAACCGGCATTTTGCCGGTAATATTGATTGCAACCTTCCCTTATATGTTACCTCACTGATTAAGTAGTCGACTCTGAATACCTTACAAACATATTTATGAATGCCTATGCAGTAAATTGTTTGCTTAGTCATTGCTTACCCGATTGTTCAAGTTTTCTGCAATTTGTATCGCTTTCCTTCAGTTCATTCTACCTTTATCCTTGCCAGGCCATCTGCACTTCTTTAGCCATAAAATGAGCTATCTCTGAGAAGGCAATACTACACTTTATCTGTCTCTCCCATTGTTTCAATCTTGCTATCCTATAGGTCTCCCTGCAAATTGTCCATAGTTTGTCACCCAATTTGTTTACCTTCACCTAATGCCCCTTTTACTACTCTGCTCTGCGTTCAGGCTGTAGGTAAACAAAGTTTACATGTAATATTTTAGTTGATCAAAATAACTAGTGATAGTTGTCGGAAAAAATAAAATGGAAAAGGTCAGAATATGTCACAATTGAAAAATGTTTGCATAGATATATCGGAGAGAAATCTTTGTCTCAATTCCGCTTTGAAGGTTTAGCCTTAGGTTGAAGATGTTTTTTCTGATAAATTCATAGAAAACGACATGCACCCTGATGGGAGAAGCTATGGATCGGACGATCTTGGTGAATTAGCATTTTAAGCAACTATATTATAAAGGGATGACCGTTTTGCCAACTCAACAACTGTTCTCTATATTTTCTATCTCACCTTCGACCCATCTGTCTCTTTACTTCACGGACTGTTTCTATCTGTGCCTATTATCCTATTTATTGACTATCACACCGATCTATCCCGTGTATTAGGTCAGTCCGCCATTAATTATTAATCAAGTATCAATACTAATAATAGCATATGCCGATACTTTTAAATGTCTTCACAATCTTCAATAATTGTCCCATCATCTGATATCTCACGAAATAACTCTTCTTTTCGGTATATTTCTAAAAACCGACTATTAATGTCCCTATAATTATTGACCCTTACTTCCTGCCTATATAAGCTTAACAGTACTTTAATAAACACATGTTCATCCATACTTATAGAATCTTCATGCATTTGGCAGTTATTTGTTCAATTTTTCGGATCTAGATTGACGACTATTTTAATATTTCTTTGTCGATAATAATAAGCTGTAACAAATAAATTGTCTCTTTTACATCTGTAAACTCAAAGATGCCTGCAGTCATTCATTGCTAGCATATAACCATATTATTTTGTATTAGGCATTCCTTTTGGCATTTTAATGTGATATACCCGTTTAAAAACATAATTCAGTCTTTCTTCTAAACATTACCGAGGCTAGATTATTGGTCACCCTCTCCGGGTCACCCTGCCTTTTACCTTCATACACAAATCACCCATAGCAATAGCATAAGCCCATGATGAAAATAGAAACAACCAACTGTAGCTCTGTGTATTGCACGGTTCCAGTCACGTAATCGATTGTAAATCAGAATTAGTTATTGAAAATAAGCTGACAGGGCTCGAGAAAACTTGCATAATACAACCCTCTTAATATCTAGGTAAACAAAGTTTAAATTATTACATTTTTTCTTACCAGGTATGTTGCCTTGCTTGAAGGATGACACAATGCTCTTCGTCATAGGTAGGTCAGAGTTCATCGTGTACTTAAATGAGGGCGCAGTAGTCTCATCTACCGAAAATATATTGTCCTCACACATTCTTCTTGGGTATTCTATCGCTTACATACATACTGAAAGAAAACAAAGGTATTTATTACTCACTATTTTGAATGAAAAGCGTTGCATTCATCGAACTCCACCTTGGATATTGTTTTCAGAGACTCGACGACCAAGGAAATACTGAGATAAAACAATAACATTTTTACTTATCGCCAATAGGGGCGCTATTCTCCTGTGCAGAACGACGACAGAAAATGTTTTACTTGTTTTTCCTGTCTTTGAACACACAGCATAACTCAAAAATACTATTTACAGTGAAATTGTTGATATTCTGACGCATATAGGCACCATAACCTGTAATATCCTTTAACACTGATGAACAGAATAAGGAAGAGGAGGAAAAGATCGCTAATTGACTGCTAAATCCTTCATATTAGCGAGAAACTTAAACAGGTATGTTAATAATTATGACTATAAGCTTGCTCTTTAGCTTCTTGTATTACTGTAATTATAAAATGGTCCTTATTTGGCGACTAGACATAAATTGACATCAGCACAATAATTGTTCCCATTATTTCTTCTTGGGTCAAGTATAAGTTTCAAATATACCAAACTTTTTGTAATGAATGTAAGCTTATGATACCAACAGGTATTGTTCAATACACACGGTAAATCTTGAACTTATTTAGGAATCTGTCTTATCATGAAAGGCGATGTTGTTAGCATATAATTGATAGCCGTTGAGTGTTCTTAAAGATCGAGCTGTGTGAAATCCTTTCAAACTTCAATTGTAAACTAAGCCTCTGCAAATGCTGCAGTTCCTGACCCTCGAGTTTGAACAGAATGTTCCTTACGGATTGTGCTTTGTGTAAACAGCTATGTCCTAGTTGACAACAATCTATTGTCTAAAGCCTATAGGCAGGTTCCTAAAGCGAGTGCAGGTACCATTTTTATGTCACTAGAGTGTTGTACTTAAAAACTTTACCGTGATCCGAACAATGAGCATGGGGACTGGACAGAAAACGTTTGGGGAGGGCCGGTGTTTGTTTCAAAATGACACTGCGTGAATAAAAGTGACCCTTCAAAATTGTTTGCGAAAAACAAGTGACGCTCCGATTTTTTCATGCGCAAAAAACAGTGACCCTCCTCCCCTTTTATAAATGTAAAAATATTGCCAGTTTTATATTTGAAAAAACTGTTTATAGTTTTCTCATGGACATGTATAGGGAATCAACATTTTTATGCAATCTAAAAATCAAATTTTCTGCACACATGCAATTTTACTTCCAACTTTTGATTGGGAAAATTGTTAATAGTTTGCCCAGTGAAGATGTATTATGGCTTGATATTCAGGACGGAATCACTATACCGTCCACATCTTATCTTCTAATAGTTGCGCAGAAAATGGTGGTGCTCACCAAAGGCATGCATAGAATTTCGTGATTCTTCAAAAATGCTTCCGCGAAAAACTGCGTCCCACCCGCAAAAACCACGGGCTTCCCTCTTTAATTTATGTCAAGTACCTTTTGATGGTTATCACAAAATGACACCCAAAGCTTGTAATGATGATTGAAGAGACAGTAAAAACAGGTGTCTGCATTTGGTTCGTTCACTCTTTGTATGTGGGTTATTATGTTAGTCAGGTTGTGCGTCCATAGCAACCTCAGTGAATGTAAATAATAGAACAACTGGTATTTGTTCCATTGATAAAAATAATGCGTAAGTTAAGCTTTATAACCTTACTTTTCGGTCAGCAAACTTAAGATAACTTTGCAGTTTTACAAATATATGTACATGTAACTCAAATTTAGTGAAAATGCGAATCTTCGTGATTTTATTTCACTTGCGTTCTTTTCTTCAAGACTCCAAGTTTCCATTCTGCAAACTTTATGTTCATTAAGTTTTCTTTTTAGTAAATACCCTAATATTGAGATCAAATGTACGCTTGAGTTACAGAAAACAAGACATTGGGGTGTCTAACACATTGCCTCTTAGACATAGCCTGTGGCAATATTGCATGAGATTGATCAAAACTGGCGTCGTCTGTCGTCTTCATTGTAACACTGCATTTTGATAAAAGACTGACACATACTTGTTTGCTGACAAAAGAAATGGGCTGCTTTTCGGGCGGTCATACCAAACAACATAACACAGATTTTTAATGCGTGAGATGCAATTTATACTTCCTATAGTTTGAAAGAGGAATAGAGAGAAAGGTTTAGAGATATAAGATATGGTAATGTAGCCTTTAAGACTTTATTTGTCTATTATGAGTGGTTAGAAACCGGTTGATTTATAATAGGACCAGTAGTTATACGAACCCGGGTAAACAGAAATGAAGGAAGATTCGAAGAGTCACACGGCTATACACGGTTTCAAAGTTGTTTCTGCCTATTAAAAGGGCCATTGTAAGGCAAACAATACATTCTCCAATCGAGGGGTTTACGGTTCAAATGGGGTTCAGTCACCCGATGACATGGCTTTTGTTTTGGGTGTATGTTGCACGTTTCCATGGGTAACACATGTTTAATGAGCATTCTATTTCGTAAGATCAACAGAATGAAATCAAAACTGGTGTATTGATATGTTAGAACAGAACTTAATACGAAAATGCCAAACTCTCTTTGTAGCGAGATCAATATGAGTAAAGCTGGTCAAAGCGTGTGTTGTGAACAAATACAAAGTCGTGAGTAAAATAAAAGTATAAGTAACGCACTTTATCGAAACTCTTCATTTACTTGTCCAACCGAACTGAGTCAAGTTCAATTTAATTTTTGTTTTAAAGTCAATGCAGTGTCGTAAATCTTTACTTTGGAGCTGTCCGTGAATGTATACAACACTTGTGAATTAAATATTTTTAGTTCAAATATTGACAAGATGTCAGAGGAAATATTGAAGCGGTTCACGATTGATACTGGAGAACTCTTATTATGGAAAATGGAACAGGGAGAATGGGAGAATCTTTGATAAGTTCAAAACAAGTCGGCCATTGTTCACACTTCGACATCTGAACCAGCACGTCTACACATACATAGACGCATAATATTGCTGGTAGTCGCTACTAAGATACACTACAAGGGTTTTACAGAACAAATATAGTGGCTTTACATTGCCAGACAAGTTATTTGCTATAATAGACCGGTTGCTAGGGAGAAGAAAATATTAACTCTAGATTGTTTGATTTAAAGCGAACCACGCGTGTACAAGCTAAAGTTATGTCGGTTACTCAACATCTGGTCAAACCCAGAAGGTGTTATGAACATGCCCATGCACGCATGGATTCAATATAAACTATCAAAAATATGCAAATCGTGTTGTTGGTAATTGTTTTAAAACTTTGACATATTTCTACCATATTCGAAAACTTCGTTCCAAGGATTCAATACTTTTATTATTCAAGGCGATTTCAAATACTCTGCACACTTTACACCGACAGAAGTAGAAGTGACTGGTTTTAAAGTTTTAAAGCTGGTGAGTGACCCCGACACATGAGTTAAAGAGGAAATTACTGACGGTGTATAAAATCCCCTCATGTATGATTATACATTTGAAAACTTGCAAGTTCGAAGTAGCAACGGTAGAAGCGGTAAATCATTGAGCATTGGCTTGAAACGAACGGTTTCAGGATACTTACCATATACGAGCATTCAAGTAATCATTTTTAAGCTGATCAAAGTTGTTAGAAACTGACTGGTAATGCCAATTTCAACCGACCACTTTCCGAAAATGTGACAACACGCTGTACTCGCCCGCCAGCAGTAATTCCAGACATGAGCTACTTAGTCTCTTCCACGGCTTTGAATCAGGAGATGTTTTAATGACATGAAGTTTTTATTTATTCCCTGTGAATAATTACCATCCTTAAAAAGGTTAGGTAAAACCAAAGGGAATGTGATTGAACGTTAAGTCAATCATGTGATCCTACGATGAGTACAGTGTTGGTTGCTATTTCAAGAGCGGTCTTTGTATATTGCACAGTCGTAAGATACTTTGTCACGTTCACCATGCGGCAATGCAACAGAAGATTTGATTGGTAAGAATTTTTAAAATCTTTTCCCATGAGTGTATCAATTTTCAAAGTTCATAGTGGGATTGCCAGAACCCATTGGTGTAGGACTCTCCAGTCAGCCTATAGTAGGGCGTGTTCGTAAGTTATATTAGCCCCCACGCATGCTCCACAAATGGACAGTTACTGTTGCTATGCAAATGCAAGTCACCGAAAGAAAAGTGCGTTGACGCTACAAAGAGCTCTGTCGTATGTCTATGATTGTTCCATTTCTACTGTTTTCTTGTTATTTCAGTCTGAGACTGGGTTAAAATGGTTTAGTATATACTCCACAGTGTGCTGCAGATCTGGCAAACACGCAGCAATAGTGCAATGAAGCGGCGTAACCATAAATTATGACAAATAACCAAGTCATAGTAAGGCACCTTGTCCATATATATCATGTCTTTTAAAATTATTAAACAACAAACAGACAGTTTGACAAAGCCTGCCGAAGAGGACAGGCGAAACGTTACTAGTTCAGGTAATGAAAATGTTTGGTCGTGCTAAAAGAACATTCAATAATACTATGTATTACCGACCTGAAGAACATGATAAGGGATATAAGTAGCTTCCTTGCACACAATGTGTTTATGCTAGACACTGTATCTGGTATGAATGGATGGATGGCTGGACTTTTGTTTGTATGTATCTAGCTATGTGCCTATATGTAGGTAGGTAGGTAGGTAGGTAGGTAGGTAGGTAGGTAGGTTGGTTGGTAGGTAGGGATAGGTAGGAAAGTGCTGTTTACATCGTGTAAGAATGAAGAAGATTTCCAAGGACACACGTCAATAGATATTACACAGCATAATAGATACAAAGACTCGACAGTAATAAGGTCGCAATGATTGTGTTACACTTACGTGTTTTTGGGTGACACATGAGCAATGTCAAGAGAATACCTCATTTTGAAAATATCCGTTTCACCATAGAGTTGCATATTCAGTTTGAAGCTATTGTTACTGCGGTCCAAGACCTTTCTATAGAGCTTATCGGCACACGAAGCCCACACTTTCTAGCAATATGAAAACAATGATTACCGAACTCTTATTACTAAGTCGCAGGGCGTTGAATTTGTTTAATATCACTTTCATTTCCTTTGAAAAGATATCTTTTTATATCCAAACCGAACCGTGAAAGTACTGCTCATAATTTTGTGTTGAACGTGTTCAGTGCAGTGCAGTGCTGTGTGGAGTGCGTGTAAATGCATACAGATATAGGTTCAGGGCCGATCATGCTGGACGATACACACTGGCTTCAAACTCAGTTTAAATTTCCTTTTATTCGTTTTCTACATCTACAAATTCACTGGCATTGCCAAAACTGTAAAATAATACCAATAATATACCCCTCCCGGCACATAATGGACTCAAGCAAACTTTGCACTCATACATCATATCCTGCAAAGTTTGCTTTCGTCCATTTTGGGCCGGGAGGGGGTATATTATATAGTAACATACTATTTAACGATCTGTTTTTTCATTCCATTAACATCTAAAAGCTTTAATTGTAACTGCGTCATGCGTACATAACTCATGATTCAATTACACTTTTCCCCCATAGTATTTTATCGATTTATCAGGAATCGGCGACGTGCTCTCATAAATTATCATTCACAGGTACGGTTACCTGGTAACTTTGTGTGTGCTTTCCTGTCACTTTAATAAAGCAATTTTATTCCTTTTACCTACTTAATGGTCCGAGTCTGACTTAAACATTTATTGTTAAGTCGTGGGTTCTCCGTGTTTATTATTTAGAGTCATGCCGGAAAATGCCAAGAGAGTTTGACCGGTTAAGAAGGGCTTGACTACGCAGTTTCTGCGTAGTGAAGCGTCATTACGTATTCATGGTGACCCCTGGCCAGCTGTCAATAACTTTGGGGGCTTTAGTCTTTGGCCTGCTTTGCATATGCGTCGTTGGACACGACCTGCCAATCACCCAGGTAGTCAATTAAACTATTAATTGACTGTTTACCGACCCAATTAACACTATCCAGCAGTATCAGTCATATTTTAATCGCGTGGCCCGGGTGGGCACAACGTAGGAACGCGTGTATTTCTATGTGTACGTTTCACTTGTGGTGTTGTTTGTATCATTGTGCGTTTGAAGTCCTTGTTTCACCTACAGTATTACCTTCAAGGTGACGGGCTTACTATTAATGTTCAGTATCATTGCACCGAGTTCTGCCCACGGTGAAAACCACCTGTTTTGCCTACTAATTACTGCCCGTCGCTGCCCGTCCTGAATGTAGCCTATCATAGCTACAGTAATCAGTCAATATATAATACCCCGCGCCTTATACTTTCTATATACACTTGTAAAATCATAGTCCGATTACAGGGGGCTGTCTACATGTCCGTCCCCAGGGGTGGGGTAGGTGTTTCGTTGTATCGCTAATAAAGATATATTCTACCAACCTTTGTGTTTCGGTCTTAACTTAGCACTGCCCTTGACAATCTTGCGTATACGTTTTATCAACATGCTGCGTCTATTATCTGATGAGTTTGAGTGCCTAATTAGCCAAAGTAATCGAGGGTAAATTACTAATCTGTGGACGATCTCACCAGATTATCACCGGATTAAATTGACAAAGTCAATAAAGAACGCACCAGCAAGGTATAACCACGGTCCCTCCATAACTGAAGAAAGGGCTGAAACTCTCAAAAGCCGTGTCCAGAGGTGGTCCGTAAAACTAGTGCACACTTTATATTCATGTATTCAGAAACAAACAGAAGGCACAACAAACTTGAATATTCATTTGTAAACGAACAGGTCGGAAAGGAGGACCTCCCAGGAATGCGTGGTATGTGTTCAACACAACTTTGTAACGTATCGGAGATGTGTTTATACTCTTCCTGCTGGCCCGGCAAAAATGACGCGTAATGGTCGACGTGCCTAACACCGCATCAAACTGAATCAGACTTCACGGGTATATTGAACAATTCCGTGTTAGTCGAGAACAAGAACGGAAAAGACTTTATTAACTCGACGTTCGAGCTCGCCTTCAACTTGTCCAGTTTATCAACCGCATTCTTGCAATACGCGTACGTACACTTTTATATTAGTCTTTTTTTTCAAATAACAAAAGACATGTTTTACATACGACCGATTGTGTGCTCTGCAGTACAAGCAGTGTGTGGGTTGGTGACTTAATATACATGCCTGCAGAATTTATACACCGCGATATTTTGCTTTGAATTTTTCAATGACCCCATGTGCTAAGTTAAAACACAAACAAGAAGGTCGAGTTTTCTCTCTGCAAATCAAGAAGCATTTCGAACACGAACGATTCGGATATCTTGACTTCAACATTACTAGCTACGCAGCTCGAAAAGTATGCTCGGAAACAGGACGGGAACATTAGTCAAAGCCGGATTTTGCATGGAAAGCATGCAATGTACTGCATACTGCTTATGCTCCTTTGGTCCGAGACTCTCGCCCTCTCGACCATAAACGTCATTGAGCTGCCAAGAATATGACAGTGCAGTCGCGTGAATCTGTGTATATTTTTGATACATTATTTTATCAATCCTTATACTCAACTACCTAACGCATCAAACAAGGGTCATGTCAGGTTCTTAGGACGTTCTCCAAAAGACATATAATCGATTAGTGTCGCGGAGTGATTTTCACTAGGTTTGAGAACTAATAAATAACTGGTCGTCAGTGTGTCTTCGCATATTAAATCGACAAGTGTATTAGTAACTTCGAGGGATCACATCCTTCACTGTAAAGTTGTTTTTATACAAAACACATTTTCGAGAAAGCTGACGTGCAAGGGAAAGACAGAACAACTAAGTCCGACGGGGGCGCAAAAGCAGTGCATTCGCATTTGTGTCCGATGTACAAATCTGTACGTTATTCCATTCTATCAGCCGACGAAGCATACGTCAAATGGTAGTGAACTCCAAGCAAAGTCCCACATAACATGCAAAGGCGAGCCAGTGGCCATATGATGATGGATTGCATAAACTTCGAAGTCTAACATCCTTAACTGTAAAGCTGCGGTTTTTATACAAAAAACCCACATTTTTGGTAAAGCGAATGTGCAAGGAAAGACGGGGAAAAACACCGTGATCGTGCGACTGAGTCCGACAGCGGCGCAAGAAGTGTTTGCCCGACAGTCAGACATATACAGTATGCTATATCATGCATTTCTACAGCGTGTCCAAACGTTGATATAAAAAGATATGTCCAAAAGGTTTTGATTATATATAGTTATTACATTGTTACGCAGGGTTTCACGCGGGTTCAAAAACTGACATAAAAAGATATGGTGTCCAAAAAAATTCGTTTTATTTAGCTGACTGATTTATCGTCTTTGCTATGGCCTAAACATCCCCGTTTTCGTTCGACAAGACCGTGACATCAATATCTCCTTAACGTATAGATCAACCTGGTTGAGTATTACTATGCTTCCAATATGTCTTCGCAGCTTTCATCTCGTCTTGAAACGATACTTTTGCCGACTAGTCAGTTTTTATGTCACAAGCGGCGAGTTTCCTCCCGCAAACGATGACCGGCTGTGGTCAAAAACACATATAGATTGTCATGTCCTGTTTAGAAACACCGATGAGCTTACCCTAGATTCCAAAGCATGTTGGCTAATTTGTTTACGTCTATCGATCATGGGGCTTAAAGTAAACATTTCTAAGGTTAAAGGTTTGTAGTTCCCGGCTTCCGGTCTGACGGACCACATCGGGACACTGACTCCACCGCTTCGATTAGCGTTCTACAGCTCAAAGAAGCAACCGACGAAGGCATAAATTGGCTTGTCCCCGTTTAAACATGTCAGAAAACTGTTGACGTTCGAAAAATTAGGAAATGTTTATTGTAAAGTAGATTTCTGTGGACACGGCTTTTGAGAGTTTCAGCCCTTTCTTCAGTTATACCTTGCTGGTGCGTTCGTTATTGACTTTGTCAAATTTAATCCGGTGATAATCTGGTGAGAGCGTCCACAGATTAGTAATTTACCCTTGATTACTTTGGCTAATTAGGCACTCAAACTCATCAGATAATAGACGCAGCATGTTGATAAAACGTAATACGCAAGCTTGTCAAGGGCAGTCCTAAGTTAAGACCGAAACACCAGAGGTTGGTAGAATATATCTCTATTAGCGATACAACGAAACACCTACCCACCCCTGGGGACGGACATGTAGACAGCCCCTGTGGTCCGAGCCGTAAAATTGTTGACTTTCGATCCGATATACAGGTTGATCGTTGAATCGCACCGGCGCATCCATATGTACTTGCCCATAAGCTTACTACTCTGCTAAGGGTGGGTAGATGGAATTCCAGGGCCAAAATGAACACCGGACCGGGGCGAAACTTTCTGTGAATCCATGTGAAAACATAAATCATTTATCTGTTTTGATATATACTCCTTAATTGTAAGTTTGATCAAAACCGAGACCACATTCAAGGGCTATGCAGACTATCCATGTACGCACACACAGGCAACCAACGGTGAATATCAGCGTCAGCGGCATAACTATCGGGTCGTAAATCGATCGGCGGTTTGGGGGCCCTGGACTATGATTTTATAAGTTTATATCACAAACAAATGTTGTGGAATATTAAGATATCGACCTATTACTGTATTGAAAAGGCCAATTTCGTGACGGGCATTGCTAGAAGAATGACGGGCAGGGACGGCAGTAATTAGTAGGACCGTTTCTTTGAATACTGTTCGATATTAAGTGACGGTCAAACTTTTGGGTGGTGCGCGTGACCGGCGGCACTGACACAAACTGGTTTGACAAGCATATAATTCAGGTTTTGTTCAGTGTTGTTACCATTTGTCCGTGGTGGAAAACATTGACGGAAAACCAGAGAAAACGGTCCCGCTCCGAGAACAGCCCCGAGACGGGGACGGCCACACTTGTGGTGTTGTTTGTACCATTGTGCGTTTGAAGCCCTCGTGTTATCTACAGTATTACCTTCAAGGTGACAGGCTTACTATAAAAGTTCAGTGATCATGGCACTGAGTGTGTTACATTTCATGATGTAAATCACGCAATGTTTTGTTTTTTACATATATCGCAAGGATTAGTTTTCGCTTTCTTTTGCCCTCGCGAAGTTTGCGAAAATTTCTCGCTCTGAAAAAATTTCCGGCCACAGTATCATTGAACCCACTCATTTTTTTCTGGGTGACCTGTGACCAAATGTACGTAATAGTGAAGTCGATCATGCGGGGAAATAAAGGAGTATTAAAAGCAAAGTTCTATTCGTCTATGTCCGTTCATTGTCAAAAGTCAACTTGAAGGCAAAATGGTGATCCTGAATGATTTCATGACCATTGGGCGATAGAACTTTAATTTACTCTGCAGTGCCATTGAGCCATTGAACTCTTCTCTTCTCTTCTACCATAGACAGTTCTCGCTATACTGTCTATGTTTATAAAAATAAAGTCATCTGGCATTTTGAAATTTCTGTAGGCTCATATCGAAGTCGGGCGATTCCATGGCTCTTTGGGGCAATTAAGTGTACGTCGAGCTTAAGGAATGTGGTTACATTCGCGATGTTTTATTCGAAATCATTTATTCTAGGGCAAATGCACACAATTTATGCCGTTGGAAATACTGGCCGCTCATAAACAAGACAATAAACTCAATATGTGTGCATCTTTACTTTTATTGTCAAAGTGCCAACGACACCTACAAAATACAGAATAGTTCAGTCCAGGTATTTGCAACTCTGCCATCAGACTGGTCAACCGAAAATCAACCATTTAGTCTGTGGGCCAAACCCTTCAAAAGGCTCTGGAAGTTGATTTTTTATGTCAGGGTATTAGGGCATATTGATATGATGGGAAATGACAGTTGACAACATGTTTGTATGGAATCACATGCTTCAATTGCAAGATCTGGAGCAATAATTTTTTGACCAAAAAAGCTCATTTTTTGATATTTTCAGTAAAAACGGAGAAATGTATGTTGTTGCTCTGTTAATGATATTTATTGCAGAGTTTACAGATGAAATCCATGAAAATGATGAAAACCACTTTTTTTTTCATTAAAAAACCACAAAAAAGCTGTTTTTTACCAAAAGTACGTAAATTTGCATTTTTTTCAAGTAAATAGTGAGGCGATGTTTAATGGTTTACTTTCAGTGAAAAAATATTGAAACATCTCCCTTTTCATGACATGACATCCAAATTTATTTATTGAAAATTTCTAAAATGTATATTTTAACCAAAACTACAGTTTTTAAGCTTTTTTCACTAAAATTGAAGACATACTTAAAGGGCATTTCAAATGATTTAAATGAAATGGTTACTGATTCGATATGAAAAGGCGTTATGTGTTTTGTTATTCCTTCTTGAAAAAAACTGATTAGTTTTAATTTTTGTGCAAAAGTATTCGTATTTACCAAATATGGAGAAATCTTAAGATCTACAATTCTAGTAATTTTTACCATTATTTGCTAAACTCTTTCAGATATGATCAAAATACAATGGAAGTATGGAAATTGGTGAAGGAGAAATAACCACATTTGTTAGACTTTTAACATGTTTTTATTCTCCCTGTTGTTTTTGAATGCAGCAATCAGCAGAAATACATTTGAAAAAGTTGCAATTTTCTACGTTTTAAAGACACAGATATTCCTCATATTTCTTTGTAATTGGCAAGTATTGTCCGATTTGTCATCACTATGACTGAGCATTCTATTTTGTCTCCCATACAGTTAATTAGTTCATTCAATGTCACTTTCAATGTCTGAGAAGCTATCATTCTCTTCATCTCCCAGTTCGCTTTCATCAATGTTTGTTGTGTTTGTACAAGAAACACACTGACACAGCTCTGTGCAAAGCAAATCCACTTCTCTACACGAACATCTTGACGAGCATCCAGACTTCTTGCATTTACATATAGGTGTCTTTTGGCACGCGTATACGCCATACACCTAGGCGACGGTGATCCGCACCACTTATCACTATCTTGAAGGTACTCCTCTCCCTATACCACTGGCGATCCCGCCCTAAAGGCAATACGTCATTCGACCAAGCATTGTTATTGTAATTTCCTGCATAAAATTAACAGCGAGGTCAACGGTCAAACTCTCTTGGCATTTTCTCTCATGGAGTCATGGTTTCCAGGTGACCTTTCAAACTTGTTATGGTTTTCCTTTCATTTCATTTTCATGAAACAATTTACTCCTTTCATATTGATACCCATTCAATCAATTCGAAGAAATTTATATAGTTTTGAATGCTTTACTAGGTTTACTCATGTGTAGTCGATAATTGCTGATCCATGACAAAAGCAGTTTTAGAACATTGTGTCATCACCCTTATAGCCATGGTAGCAGTACAACTTCGCAGTGCACTTGACCAAATAGAACTACCCTGCAGTTCGTCATTCGATGCTCTCACGATTTTTGTACACTATGCGGAATGAAGAGTGAAGTAACTGTTTAAAATAATTAAATTTTGTTGATTTTTCTTTTAACGTAATTTTTAGTATTTACATCCTCGTAACTTCTCTACCTCTGCTATATTTTACTTGTAAAATATATTCTGTCGAATTGGATTGGCAGGTAGATAATACATTTCTTGCAAAGCAAGCGTTATTATCATCTATGGTGAATTGACAATGTATGTACAAAATTTTACAAAATACAAAATGCAATACACCGGTGACAATGTCGCTTTGACCAGTAAAAATTACATGGCTAACGCATTGCATCCCTTAGCAATCACATAATGTTTACCTAATCAAAACTGTCATCTGTACCGCATTAAGTCTGTGGTAATTGTGTGCAGTCGATCCTTCCTACTGCTGATGTGCGTACTGATTTTCTCCGTGATGTTACGCCGCGTTAAGATTGTTATTTAGGGGTCTTCAATAAAACAGGGTCTTTTTTACTGCCCTGCGATATCTGATCTTCAATTCAGCAAACTGGCTCTATTATAAAAAGAACGTCATACTGTCTTCTTTGCATACCTGAGTAAATTTTATTCCGTATAGTAAAGTGGAGGGTTATTATGAGAAATTGTGTGTTTCATTTCATTGGAATCTAAAGGTTTTACTTAAACTGCGTCATACGTCTGTATCACATGATGCATTTACATATTGCCCCTTTGAAAATAGTATTATCGATTTATCAGGCATCAGCGCCATGCTCTCAGAATGAACCATTTACAGATAGTTACCTGGTAACAGTGTCGGCTTTCGTATATGTTTTGCTGTCAGAGCATATGTACTCCTTTTACCTACTTGATTGTCTGAGTTTGACTTCAACACTAATTGTTAAGTACTGGGTTCTCAATGTTTATTATTTATAGTCACGGCTCAATTGGTAACCATACGCGGCCTTTCAAACTTGTTATTGTTTTCCTTTCGTTTAACTTTCATAGAACCATTTTCTTCCTTCAAATTAGTACCTATCCAATCAAATTATAGAAATGAATATAATTTTGAATGCCTTACGGGTTGACTCACGTACGGTCGATAATTGCTAATTCAGGACAAAAGCAGTTTTAGAAAGTTGTGCAATCACCCTTGTAGCCATGGTAGCAGTACAACTTCGCAGTGCACTTGACCAAATAGAACTACCCTACAGTTCGTTATTCGATATTTTCACGATTTTTGTACAGTATTCGGAATGAAGAGTGAAGTAACTGTTTAAAATAATTAAATTTTGTTGATTTTTGTTTTAACGTAATTTTTAGTATTTACATCCTCGTAACTTCTCTACCTCTGCTATATTTTTACTTGTAAAATATATTCTGTCGAATAGGATTGGCAGGTAGATAATACATTTCTTGCAAAGGAAGTGTTATTATCATCTATGGTGAATTGTCGGACAATGTATATTACTCCACAATTTTAGATATGATATCAAACTTGATGTTAGTGTTTCTGTTTATCAATTTTACAAAATACAAAATGTAATATATCTGTGACAAGGTCGCTTTGACCAGTAAATTTACATGGCCAACTTATTGTATCCCTTAGCAATCACATAATGAGTAAACTGTACGATATATCATCTGTCCCACATTAAGTCTTTGGTGATTATGTGCAGTCGATCCCAAGCGTTGATGTGCGTACTGATTTTCTCCGTGATGTTACGCAGCGGTAAAATTGTTATCAGGGGATCTTTAATAAACCAGGGTCTTTTTTACTGCCCTGCGTTATCTGCTCTTCAAGAAACTTGCTCTAGTTTAAAAAGGACGTCACCTGTCTTCTTTACTTTAATCGTAAAAGTGGCGGGTTATTATTAGAAATTGTGTGTTTCATTTCATTGGAATCTAAAGGCTTTACTTAAACTGCGTCATGCGTCCATATCACATGATGTATTTACAGATTGCCCCTTTGAAAATAGTATTATCGCTTTATTAGGCATCAGCGCAGTGCTCTCAGAATGAACCATTTACAGATAGTTACCTGGTAACAGTGTGGGCTTTCGTATATGTTTTCCTGTCACTTTAAAAGAGCATTTTACCTACTTAATGGTCTGAGATGAATCTGAACACTAATTTTTAAGTACTGGGTTCTCAATGTTTATTATTTATAGTCACGGCTCAAAAGGTAAGCACACGTGACCTTTCAAACGTGTTAGTTTTCCTTTCATTTCATTTTCATGGAACCATTTTCTTCTTTCATATTAGTACCGATTCAATCAATTCAAAGAATTTTACTTTAGCTAATATAGTTATGAATGCCTTGCTAGCTTAACTGAGACGTGAACATAAAAAATAAAGTTATGATGAAACCATAACTCGTGTATTAAACGGTCTTGCGGACAAGTGCTAACTTTCCCCTCCATGATGCTATCTAATTAAAATAGTCACTGTGGAGATAACGTTTTCCGAATTTGAGAAAAAGAAATACTAAAAACTAAAACAACTCACGGAAGGAATTTCTAGGCTCAATTTTACAGGTCTACCTTATTATTTCGCAAACCGTCGCTACTACAGAAAGGTGTGATTTAGTGTTACATAACAAATGCTCCTATTCATTTTTATACATGTTAAAAAGTGTGTAGATAGACGACTTACGATTACAATTTCTTCTCGGATTCTTTGTTGCTGCAGGACTATTTCAGTTCTGTTCATCAGGAATCGTTTCCTTCATCATGTGTCATTGTTGCATACTATTGGCATTTCCACCACATTAAGAAGTGTACATCCGCTATTTTGACATCGTTGGCAGAATCGAAGTATTGCGCGTGTATTTCCATGCTGTTTCACTATTTAATAGTCGCACACGACTGGGAATATTGTTCTATTAAACCGCACATACAGTTGGAAGTTAGCCTATAGAAAACGTCCAATAAGCATAAGTGCCCACATCTGTTAATTAGTGGTCACGTGGTCCACATTTGTTGACAAAGAGGTCATGGGGTTCACATTGGTTTGCAAGGCGATTTATTAGAGGAACAGATCAAGAGCTAAATTTAAGACATCAATATCGATTCACCAAGCCGATCAGCGTAGGGAAATAATGGTATCGCCAATAGTGCAACTGAAAAATTGTATTTCTGTCACTATACCATAGTTGCACATACTAAACACCCGTCTGTTGCTATTGAGCAATCGACCAACGTCAATTTACTCTTGATAGACGTGTGTAAATATGAATTGAACGGAACATCTTACGCATTTCTCAGGTAGCGTTATTTCACTTTTGTATTACATGTTGTGTTTCTTAGTACATATAAATATATATATATATATATATATATATATATATATATATATATATATATATATATATATATATATATTATATATATATATATATATACAATCTGATGACTTATACAACTGGGTAGTTCAAAGTCCGTCTTGCTTCCAATCCCGAGTAGCAATAAAATAGCGACGTTTCGGTGCGACTAGCGTACCTTCATCAAGCTTTACAACAACACGAATACAAACGAAACTGGAGGTACCCCAACACACATATATATATATATATATATATATATATATATATATATATAAATATATATATATATATATATATATATATATATATATATATATATATATATATATATATATAATTTCATAAAGGAGGCATTTCAACCAGTACTCTTTGTCTTCTAATGATCTTTATTTAAAAATATATAACGACGTTTCGGCAACACACAATTTGCCTTCTCCAGGGTAAAAGCTGACAAATAAAAGTGAGCTCATACAAGAGTAAAAATCAGGCTGGTAAAAGGTAAACTGAGGGTACAATCGAAATCAAATGAAAATTACAATACTTATGAAAACCGGAACTACAGTGAGCGAAAAAAACAAAACTGTAGAAACGAAATTAAAAGCAGTAGTGATTTAAAAACATTGAAAAGCGCTATGACTAAAAATTAAAGATCAGTAAGCCGCTTGGAACAAGAAAGGTGGTTGAAACAAAGGTACAATGGAATGAAACTGACCTGGGTGCGGAGAGTAGAACTATACCAGTAAAAGTGGGGTGTTGGAATGAGCAAGTTCATGAGGGACTCCTTAGATGGAAAGAAATAGTCTAAACTAAGGGGTCCCCTAAGTGGTTGGAAAAAGGGAAGAGTTGAAAACGCGGGAAAGTAGCTTTACCCTTCTCTTTGGTTAATGCCCTTGGGTGTGAGTGTGTCAATATCTATAATGTATTTTTGTTCACATAGTCTTCTTTTACGGGTATTCGTGGTGTGTACTTTGTGTAAACCAGTAGCTTGGAAGTGAGATGGACTGTGGTCGAGTTGATTGAAATGTTCTGAGACTGGGGTGGGTTTACGACTGCGGATTGTGTATTTGTGTTCGTAAAAACGTCTTTTAAGTTCCCTTTTCCTTTCCCCAATATGTATGGATATTTTATAGTTTTTGCAATGCCAGTGAATTTGTAGATGTAGAAAACGAATATAAAAGAAAATGTAAACCGAGTTCGAAGCCAGGGAACATTGTCCGGCATGATCGGCCCTGAATCCGTAAACTATATACAAATACACACGCTCCACACTGCACTGTACATGCACGTTTATGGCAGACAACAATAGCTGTACATTCACAGTTCGATTTGGAAGTAAAATACCATGTATTTTTGAAGGAAATATAATCCATCCCTACCGTCTTTATCGAACTTGAAACATCAACTTGCAATATCATGTCATTCAAAAAGCTGAAACACGTGAAATGCTTGGCATCAAAAAAAACGAAATGTCCATGCATCGACATCAATGCCTGTTGCAGTGAGCTCCATGGTATCAGCTGATCGATCGATACCATCAGGTTATGTCGCTTGTAGCACAACATTCAACTATAAACAATATCAACAGAGTTCACCTGTGTCATTCAAATGTTTACATTTCATTAATAATTGCGTCTATAAATTTAACGGCTTCTTGAGAAGAGCTTTTGTATTTAGGGAACGGGAAAACTCGACGCAAACGGGTGCTTGAAAGGTAAAGTTGACAAATATACTGGAGATACTTTGTCAAGAACTAGTCAAAAACGATGATAAAAAGTTGTCGCCGAATTACGACCAATGCCTCAGAAATAGGTAGCCGAGATGTTAGATCAACGTAGAGCCGACGGTCGTAATGATTATTGGTCGTAGCTGACCTTGGACCGAGTCTTTCAATGGCTCCGGAGTCATTTCCGTAGTCAAGCATTCTGAGTTCTGTTTCAACATAGAGGTACCTCCATGGTTTCACTTGCATTAACGAAGAGAGCCATGTTGTTATCAACGTAGTACAGAACACTGCAGCGTATCGGACGGGGACTGCCAACCAGACAGAGCAGACGCAAGTGCATCCGGGAGGACTCAAAATTTTGATAAATCGTACAGTAACGCATTACTATCGATATTTTGCACCATTATCTAGATTTACCCCCATAATTTTCCTCCTTTTAAATGCCAACTCCTTTATCCAATTACAAACAAAAACCTTGCAAAGCGTATAAGGGTGAGAGGAGCTGGTATTTTGTCACGTTTAGCTTTCATTGTTAATTTAACTGTATTCGAAAGGAACGCATGTAAAATTTACCCGATCTGATGCCACTTACAATGTACCCTATTGGATATTTACTATTTCATTTTGTAATCTTTGTGGTGAAGGCAATGTCATACATATATAAGATCGTAATAGTTAAAAGTAATGGACGAGCAGATTTTGAATTTTGGAGAGAATTTGCAGATGCACCATTCCATCATAGATGTTACGGAGTGCGTGTACAAGACTAGAGTAAATGTGCACATCTGCCTTGAAACATTGTTGTAGCTTTTCATGGACGATATTACCCCTTTGAGTCTGAACGAAGGGCAAAAATGAATCATCGTACATGTAAAAATGTGGTTAAAAATCGGAATCAACATGTAATAATCGATATGTCAACGATTTTACATCTACTTACCGGGTTTAGGTTCCTAAAATAGTGATTCCGATAACTGATGATATCGGACCGGGTTATGACTTTTGGATAGTGTACATGTCCATAAATATCGCACAAAAGCTCGACTTTACATCTTATTACCATGGGCAACTGAAGGCTATGTTTGTGTTGGTTTGAGCGTATGCGATAGAATTGAACAGGACATTTGTAAGTTGTTACGCGCTTTTTAACTTCATGCCTTAAAAGTTAAGAAATAGTAACTCTTTGGGTAATTGTTCCAAATTTGGTTCTCAGAAGAGAACACAGAATATGCGGGGAAAAATCAACAAGATAAAGTTATGATGAAAACATCCCTTTCGTTGTGACGCTTTTTAAGTTATATTTACGAACGTACGAGAATTTACGTATTTTATGGAAAGTGATCATTCTTACAATTCTTTCCCCTCCATGATGCTACATAACTAATCACTCTACCGTGCTCTTACTGTGACGAGGCTTGTGGTTTGCTACAATGAGAGTTCTTTGAATAAAAAATAGACACCCTTCGTCTTAGAATTGACAGTTCCTGAAAATAGACACCCTTCGTCTTAGCATTGACAGTTCCTGACAGGGAAATAAAAAATACAGTGAGAAATTCACTGATCACTTTTTAAGATCTACCTTAGATATTCAGGAAACCGTTGTTACTACAGAAAGGTGTGAACTTTGTGGTGTTCATCTTCTGTAGAGTTTTTATTTCCGATGTAAAATAATTTGGTCATTTGATCATCTTCTTTGATGATGAAAATTAAAGATTTTCATCAATAAAAGTTATAACGCATCTTCTCGAGTGCGTCTTCGTACAAATCCGAAAAGCGGGCACTGTTTATAATTGGAAAATTTCTTTTCCTTATCATAAAAGAAACAAGAAAACAGCTCCTCTTCATACTAGTTAAAAGTGTGCAGATAGACGACTTACGATTACGAGTTCTTCTTGGATTCATTGTTGCTGCGGCAGTATTTCAGTTCTGTTCCTCAGGTATCGTTTCCTCCGTCATGTGTTATTGTTGCATATTATTCGCATTTCCACCACATAAAGAAGTGTGCATTGGCAAAATCGAAGTGTTCCAATTCTGTTACACTATCTAACAGCGCGGCGCCAGAGAATACTTTTCTGTGAAACTTTAGGAAATAGTTTAGCATTTTGTCATTTTAGCATTCAATTCTGCAAACTGCTTCATTATATGTGAAGGTAACGCCAACAGTACAACTGACCATCTGTAAATATTTCTGCTACGGCACTGCTGTAGTTATACATGCAAATCAGTTAATCACTCTTCTGTCGCTATTGAAGAATCGATCAACTGTAATACATGTGAATTTTATTCTCTCTGGTATACGTGTGTAAATATGAATTTAATGGAAAATTTTATATGACTTTTTCAGGTAGCGTCTTTTCACATGCTTTGCATAACATGTATGTTTTGAAAGCCTTTAAAGAATCCCATTGTACGATCTAAAGGCAATATATGTATGGATTGCGAGCAGGCGCGTTGAATCATCCTTTTAGATTACAAATAAAGTGTTGGACGAAGGGGATTTTATTCCATTCTTCCGAATGCTTGCTTGCTGATGATGACGAACATTCGTTGCCATGCCTACATGTCCTGAAATGAAATTCTTATTAAATTATCGATGTTGGGCATCCATGAGTGTGTAAAGTAATCAAAATAATATAACAGGAATGAATAGCAGTGAAGTATTAAATCGGCATGAATAAATAGTTCCTTTGTACATTCTAGAATTCTGTTCAGAGTTCAGGCTGTTCTGCAATTCCATTGCCAACGCATTTCACAACAATAATTTTCGCCGAGGGACTGATGGTTCACACTATTAACGCTTTTCTCGCAATATATAATATCTGCGTAGTTTGCGGAGTTCCAATATGGGCGACTTGCAATGTATGTTTACACTCTGACCTGGCTATTTATCTGATGTAAACAAAGCAAGGTGCATTGTAGACGTTGCAGTGACTTTTCCAAAAGCTATTTATGTAAGAGATAAATAAAAACAATCTACGACAAACATTCGTCAAAATAAATTTGTTATTTCAAATTTAAACCGAATAAATGAGAAAAATGTTCTATATCTGATGATGTCCGCGCAGAGAAAGTATACAGTAAGATAGCGCGGTGCCAGTTGCACGACTTTATCCCAGTGACATTCGCTTGTTCGATTCACGTCGTGTTGCGAGTCTTCAAAGCCCTTAAATAATCATAAAATGCCACAGGGGTATACACAGAATTCGGCCCTGTGTGTACTCATTGAGTAGCGTATTTGATAAGTCAGATTTGTCCGATACATCACTCACTAAGCTGTATTACAGGGCTATATTTTGTGAATAATCCCATAGTAGTGCACTACACAAGTTATGACATTTAACAGGTAAGAGACTCTGTCCACAGTTTAGGCTTATTTCGGTATCTGGACTACATAGAAGCAGACAATAAATTTGATCCCCTTCAATGATTTAAATTCTGACTTTTTATTTTCCTCATTAAATGTTGAGTCACTGTCAAAGGAATAGCTGTTTGACAGGGAAAATGCTATTATCATTATTTTTTGGATTTACCCTCTAATAACCTTCTTTCTCCGCTTAACAACGCAGTTTTAAATTCCTGAATGACCTTCACTGCTGTGCCCTCAAGGGTTCACAAAGGCAGCCCTAAGACTTCCCCAAAACCGATGGGTAACGAAACCTCATCGGCCACTCCAGCTCATTGACCCTTGTTACACTAAGCTTGAAGTCAGGGTATAAGAGGCTCACAGCGTTCACTGCAAACGAATGTTTTGTGAGAGAGTCTATTGTGGTTCATAATAACCATGCCGGCGTCATCTGTTCGCCCCGAATGACCTCAATATCTCAGTGAATACATTGCTTTTCAGAGAGGAGTCAAATCTTTACAACAAACAATCCCGGCAAATATCAATCGCCATGACAACGGTTCAACAAATAATTTCCTCAATTTCAATGAAAAGAGAAACCTATATTTTTGTCCATTTGGCCTGTCTAAGTGAACAACAATTTATCAAAATTTCTGTTTCACTTTGCTTCTCCGTTTTGTTTTATTTGACAAAATTGATCAGGAGATTCCATTTGTCGCTAGGGGTATCAAAAAGTAAGGCAAGAAAAAATAAATAACCTCTCCCTAAAGCTCGCTGAACTCAACTAGATAATGTTTTTATTGACCTGCGCGGCGTTATTGCTAAATATTACGTTGGTGAATATAGCGTGTGTGGTTTCTATGCAAGACGTAAAATATTAAATTATTATTTTGATCATTGATATTCAATTAGGTAAACCATTTTAAACATGTAACATCGCAATATTGAAACACTACCACGTAGCATCAGCGTCTGGAAGTTTTGCGACTGGAGTCGGTTTTCAGAGGTCGTGCCTTCGTTTCTCATCAAAAGATTTACATTATAAAATTTATGTATAAATTTGATAGCCAGCATTAGATCGACGTGACTCCTCTAACTTATTTTAAGAGCCGTCAACAAAACAGTAGTACTGATATCCTTTGTCCTTGCGATACTTCGGGGATTTGTCTAACACTCTTATGGGGTTGTGCTAGCTGCATACATCAAATTTAAGAGGAGATGCATGGAAACCCTCAACTTTTGTGGTAAAAAAATACGCTGTAGCGTCCATGTCAAAGTTCGTTTGCAAATTGGCTATTTCGAGCGAATTCCACACAAAGTTTATATGTCGACACTGAAACATTTGAGGCAACAGTGTACAAAGAATATTACAAACTAACTCTTTTATGAAAGTTCGCACTGCTGTGAGATCTAGTTTCTCAGAAAGAAAGGCGTGTATGCACCGTTGAAAGGTGAGCACATAACAGGTATTACATTTAAATACGCCTTTCAGAAAATTGCATTACCTGTGTACACAAAATGTATTTATTTCTGAGGGGATATTTTATTTAAAATAAAGTTTACTAGGTTAAATAAATATACACATTCTTTCTTGTTTTCAGGAAAGAATTATTTTCCTATTTTAAACATCAATTCGCCGGCATGATTCCTCTTGACCGCTGTTAGGTTAATGTCAGCTTGACCACTGATGGGTTTTTTTTATGGAGTGGACGATGCTATAGAAATTTTAAGGTCAGCGATGGAAATAGCGCCCCCAGTGGCGTTTTTGTAGAAATTCGCGTTGATTGCTGAGTGTCCAATATAGAGCTCCTTACAAAGACCGACACTTATTTTCTGTCGCAAACACACAGCTACATGTACAAACAGCAAACAGAGAGAGAGAGACAGACAGAGACAGAGACAGACAGACAGACAGACAGACAGACAGACAGACAGACAGACAGACAGACAGACAGACAGACAGACAGAGGAAAAATGTTCTTGAAATAGAGTAATTAAAACAGAATACTATTACCATTGGGAGACGAGTGTCCTTTGTTTAATCATTATTTTAGTTATGAATTATGCCAGTATCTGTAAAATCTAGAGTATCACCGAGAAATCTTCGAGACTATAAACTGCACTATTATCATCTGGTGTTTTTAAAAATCAGCTCTGTTAGCAACTCATGTTAAGACGTATAAGCTTACGCTTTCATAATCGATAGTTGAGATAGTGGCTCGATCACCCTTTATAAGTACATTCGACCAAAATTGGGAATTTCTTCCGATCGAGAGATAAACCACTCCTTGGCTAGGAAAGCTTCTCTCTATATCTAGAGGCTATTTTTGATAGAAGAGTTCTGTGCATTTTGAAAAAGTATACCCAGCATGTTCATTACCAAATTTGAGGTTGTTTGCGAGCGGTCTAAAAAAGTTCACTAATGACTTCTTTGCATCATTATTTTGTACTATATTCATATCTTCTGTAAAAATAATATACAGTACATTATTGCTTACATAATACGTGTACTTCAGCCACATGGATCATCTCCATTTGTACTTATATATGTCAAAGTCATGTCCAGGACTTCAATCATACCGTTACATAACCAGAACGAATTCTCCCGGAAAATTCTTCGTATAATACAAAACTCGTGTTGGGACAGCAATATCAAAATACATAAAGCATTTCTGGGTCGTCTCCCTATTGATGGGGATTCCCAATTTTAATATGGCATGCTTTGCTGGGTGTGGGTGAATGTTCAGTTCTGCATGCAGACGTTTAACTCTTTATTTTTACGACGAGAGTGCATCAAAGAACATTATTTACCTGGTTAAACGGTGTATTCTAATACACTTGGTAAAAGGTACCCCTTTCCTTGTCTTCACTGACCGTGATGATGAAACATGCCCCCATTTCCTATGATTGTGGGAAGAAGCACTCTTGGTACCCATTTTTCCTGAAAGTGCAACCACCAGTGTTATTCCGTCGGAGTCCACTACAGTAAAATCGAACAGGCGCGAACGATATACACGATTAAAATTTTGCTTGGCCAATCACTATCATGATCGTGCGTTCGAATACGCCCAATAAAATCCTTAATGACAATCACAACAAGTCCTGCCCCGGAGCGTGATTGACATGATCACAAGATGTGGAAAACGGAGGGGTTGGCTCTGTAAGTTGAAAAGGCGATAATTTTAAAACTTTAGAAAGTAGAATTGACTCGTACATCAATATTTTTGCGACATAAAACGCGAGTAGTCGGTCCAGCTGTTTTAAACATAGTATACCTCGATTTACAACGGAACTGGAGGCGGCCTATCCAATTGCAAAGAATCGCTACGTTTGCAACGTACTCTGCAGATATGTAAAATGTCAATAGACTGAGGACAGGCATTTGAAGTGAACTACATAGTGCGAACGAGTTTTGTTTAAAACCTCTATTTCGATTAATATGATATCACATATTGATATTGCATCTGACGTAACTGCATAAAAACGTGTGTGAACACTGCTCCTGCAAAAAACTCCTTTGTACAAGGTTTCTATACGTAATTTGATGTTTACTTCTGCTTACTGTAAGCATGAAGTGTCAAGACTGTAACAAGTCACATGCAAGACTGTGTCAAGGTGATCTTCATCTCTGCAAACGATGCAAAGACATTCGGTTTCCACCGCCAAGTGCTACCCCGGCCAAGATGGCTGCCGACATTGACTTTGACCATGACGAACAAAGGGCGAGTCAAACAATGGGAGATTCAAAGCTAGAAGATATACAAGCCACCCTACGCACACTAACAGTCAAAATGGACAAAGTCTTGGGCATGGAAGACAAATTGCAAGATCTACAGAAAAGCGTCACATACGTGAGTAACTCGTTTGATGAATTCAACAAACAGTTGCAAATTCTGACGAGTGAAAACAGAGATCTAAAAGAACAACTCACCAAACAACAATAGAACTCAACGATCTCCAGCAATACACACGTAGAAACAATCTAGAAATATCCGGAATACCACAACAAGATAACGAAAACACAGATGACATTGTGGTGAAAGTTGCGGCGGCTGCAGGCGTCAGAATATCTTCAGATGACATTGACATCTCACATCGTCTACCTCGGCGAACTCGTCGTAACAGCAGAGATGAACATCAGCCAGCACCCATCATTGTCAAGTTCGTCCGACGCACCATCCGCAACAAAATATACTCTTCAAAGAAATTATTGAAGGACAAGACTGCTCGTCACATCGGAGCTGCCACCAATAATCGGATTTTTATCAACGAAAACTTAACACCGACAAATAAACAGCTATTCTATCAGACCAACCAGCTTCGCACAGCCAAACAGTGGAAATTCATATGGACAAACAATGGGAAGATCTACACAAGAAAGACAACTGATGACCCGGCAATCCACATAGCCACCTCCAAAGATCTCTGCAGAATCGTCTAAAGAAGCCCGTTCATCAATGAACTCAATAACATTTGATGAACCTCAACTTAAACTCTTTGCCAGTCAACACAAATTGTCACTCCACTCCGTCGACCAGTTTATTGAAGGTACAACAAAGTTTCATAATTCACTGTCTTTCTTACATTTTAATATTAGGTCGTTAGCAAAACACTATGATGATCTTGTGTCTTTCATGAATAGTCTTGATTTCAATTTTCATTTTTTGGGTTTATCAGAGACTTGGTTGAATTACAACTCCGATTCATCTCTTTATAGTTTACCATCATACCAGCTCATTACTTCTGACCGGGAAAATTCGAAGGGTGGGGGTGTAGCTCTTTATGTTCACAATTCTTTATCCTTTACCCGAATTAACACCTTTAATATATGCACTGTGAATCGGTCCTTGTGGAGACCGTCATTAATAACAAAGTGGTAATTATAGCTGTCATTTACAGGAAACCGGTACATCCCATGCTGAATTCCTCTCTAGCCTAGATTCATGTCTTGACCAGCTGTCTGCTTCTAATAAACCTTGCATAATTCTTGGTGATGTGAACATTGACACCTCCACTGACAATCCATCTGCTACCCATTATAATGCCCTTCTAAATTCGTACAATTTCTACCAGATCATTAACACTGCCACTCGTGTTACTGACAATTCAAGTACAATCATAGATCACTGCATTACAAACATCAGGGGTTACTTTATTGACTGTGGTATGATTCAATCAGACATCACAGATCACTATCCAATTTTTTGTATTATAAACAATCTCAAGCATACAATGAAACCCACCAACTCAGCCCATTTTTTTGATTTTAAGAACTACAATCCAGATGCTTTCCTAGCTGACTTGAATGCTGTATCTTGGCAACCTGTATACGATTGTATTGACCCTAATTGTGCGTATACAGCCTTTTACAACATTTTTTACAATATAGCATCAAAGCATGTCAAAACCAAAACCACCAAGAATACCAAACGTACTTGCAAGCCCTGGCTTTCTAAAGGCCTTGCCAATTCTGTTCGAACAAAGCATAGGTTATTTACAAAAATGAAAAACAATCCCCACAACATAGATTATAAACACATTACAAAAAGTACAGGAATGTTTTGACAAAGCTTCTCAAGTCAGCGAAGAAATCATATTATATGAATAAATTTATGTTTGCCCATGGTAACACAAATAAAACATGGCAGGTGATCAATGAGATTTTGAACAAAACTACAAATAGATTGTGCCCCCGAAAAATAATTTCCAAAGCCCCTAACAATAGTATTCTGACAGAAAGTAGTGATATTGCGAATGAGTTTAATGAGTTTTTCACAAATATTGGTCCAAGTCTCGCTTCTAATATCACACCTGTCACTAACTTTGCACAGTATTTAAGTGGTAACTATCCAAATTCTTTCTTTTTCCACCCAATTTCTGAACAGGATGTTCTCAACGAAATTAGACTTCTTGACCCCCGAAAAGCTGTTGGCCATGACAATATTCACCCCAAACTAATTTTACATGCTGCAAATATTATCTCTCGCCCTTTTAGCCACATTATCAACTGTTCATTGAGCCAAGGAATTTTCCCCAATTCATTGAAAATAGCTAAAATAATCCCACTTTATAAAAAAGGAGCTGCTGATGACGTAAGCAATTATAGACCAATTTCAATTTTACCAACATTTAGCAAAATTATTGAATCCATCGTAAACAAGCAATTCATTAGATATCTCGAAACAAAACATATTCTTTTGGATACACAATTTGGTTTTCGCAAACATTATAATACAAAATTGGCCCTTTCAGACCTGGTCTCCGACATACATGACAATTTAGATAACGGGTTCCTAACTTTTGGTATTTTTATTGACTTTAAGAAAGCGTTTGATACCATAAATCACGATATCCTGATCCGTAAACTAGAACATTATGGTATCAGAGGCATTGCATTACAATGGTTTAAAAATTACTTAATAAATCGGCAGCAATCCGTCAGCATCAACAATGTTTCATCATCATACAACCAGATACAGTGTGGTGTCCCACAAGGATCGATTCTTGGCCCGATTTTATTTTTAGTGTATATTAATGACATCGCAAATTCCTCAAATTCTTTCCAGTTTCGACTTTTTGCAGATGACACTAATTTATTCAAGTACATCAAAGCCAATGACATTAATCTCGTGCAAATAAACTCAGATTTTCAAAAAGTTTGTGACTGGTGTCAAGCAAATAAACTTACAATCAATGTCGAGAAAACAAACTACATGATTATCAAAACCCAGCGTAAAACGGTGAATTTAGCAGGTAATTTATACATTGAAAACCATCAAATTGAGAATGTGTCATTGGCAACTTATCTGGGGGTTACACTTGATCAAAACATTAATTGGAAATTACATATCCAAAAAGTCGTTAAAGCTATTGCCCCCAAAATAGGAATCATTTCACATCTCCGACATTACGTGCCTAAATCTATTCTCTTACTGTTATACAACTCGCTCATTCTTCCACACATAACTTATTGTATCGAAATCTGGGGTAACACTTTCTCGACTTTCCTGGAGCCAATACTTTTGTTACAGAAGAAAATTACACGTCTCATCACTTTTTCCGATTTTAACGCTCATACTGGTCCTTTATTTAAGAAACTTGGTATTTTAGACGTCCACAAACTCTGTAAACTCCACACTTGTCTTTTCTTTTTTACCTTTGATTTACTATATAACCGATTTGCTCAAGATAAAAGTCGTTATTTACAGACCATACAGCATGACTACCCAACCCGATTCGCTACTCATGACAACTTTCCTTGCCCAAAGTCAACCTTTCACAAAGTAAACACGATGTAAAATATGCAGCCACTAGCCACTGGAATTCTCTACCTAACTACATAAAAAATACAACAAACAGATATACGTTCAAAACTATCTTAAAAACTCACCTTCTCACCAATTGAACAGTTTTTGCATGATTTTCTTGTATAATTATTACTTTTCAGTTATATTTAATGTAAATATCATTTTTCAATTATATGTACAGTTACAGATTAGTGCAAGTCTTGTACATTTATTTATATGTCTTTCGCAGTTACATACTTGTGTATATGTATACTAAGTTGTCTGGGTCACGGACTAGACTAGTTCTGATCGAACTATTTCCGTGACCTCACCAGATTTTTGATAAGTTTACTTACTTGACATGTATATATTTTCATCTGGTGAAATAAATTCAATTCAATTCAATTCAATTCAACATTGATTCATGATACTGCAAATCGAAAGCGCCACAGCTGAAGAGCGCCCTGAACGACAATCTTCAGAAAGTATGCACTTTGAACTGCTGGCCTAATCTCACCAATACTGAAAAAACCAAGCCCGTTGACCTACCAAAATACCGTCCTTTTCAAAAGTACAAGACAAGACATGAGATTCATAATAGCCTGCCAAAATTGACAACGCTAAGGAACTCAATCCCTTCAAAAATAAATTATCAAGTATTACAACAATACGTTCAATTCAGATCGTACATCATTTCGAAAATCGCAGATTTTATTCTAGGCACTATTGCGCTACTAGGTGTTGACAAGAATATTACATATTATAAGTTTCTTTTACTTCACCAACTAAAAATGTAACTAGTGCTTAACTATTATGATTACAATCTCGCTGACTGTGACATTAGTTTTATATTGAGCAAGTCTGCCCACTTCAGATATTGAATTTCTGACCATACGTACACGATAGTACTATTTACCATGGGAATTTTCAAGGGTAGTCATGTGCGTAGCATATATCCAACCGAGAGCGAGTGTAAGAACAGTTGGAGAAATGTTAGCAGGCCACATTCGACATTCGTCGGCGATTTCAATGAATGCCGGTCAAACAGGGTCCTTTCTGATAACCATCAGTATTTAAATTTCCCGATTCGGAACAATATGATTTCTGCTTTTCTAACATTTCTAATGCCTACTATGCTCGAAGACTCTCTTTACTTGGAAAATATGACCACCGTATGTAATAAGCATGATGCCATTATGTCGACAAAAACTAAAACGAGAAAAGCCAACAAAAGTTTCAGTGTTACACTGGACCTACATCTGACTTCACTGAAAGGCTACGCGATTGTTTGGATTGCACCAATTAGGACGAGCTTTGTAATTGAGATTGCAACGTTTAACAGAGTTGATAACTGATTATACAAATGTTTGCATTGATTTATGCATACCGGTAAAGACTTTAAGTAAAGTTGCCTGAAAACCAACCACGGTTTACTAGTAGTCTGAAACATTTCATAAAATGTTAAATTTCGTAAAGCCCATGTCTCGATAACATCACAAAGAAACTTTTTGAAGATTGTTGTATCCAGTAAGTGCCAATTTTTACTAAACTCTTCGAATTATCACTCAACACTCACACCATGACTGTGCCTTGCTACTGAAAACAAGTTCTATCATACCCGTTCTAAAAGCATCGAAAAATAGAAACAAAATGACTACCGACTCATTCATGTTAATGCCAATTCCAAGGAAATATCCGGAGAGAATCTTTCTGAAATATTTTGTTTCTCAAACATTATAGAAATATAGGGCGGCGCACTGACCATTAACGTTTATTTATAGGCAAGGGCGAGAGGAAACAAAAAGTTAAGCCTTGCCCGTTAATTTTTGGCTTAGTTCTTGCCCACGCCTATAAATATACGTTAATTGTCAGGGCGGAGTCTGTTATTTCCATTATATTATCAACGAACCCAAGAAAATCGTCAAAATTTTCTTAAATTTCCTTATAGAACAACTACGGGCCCCAGAACTAAGCAATACGAAACTCACTGTCACGCGCCCTGTAAACATTTTGCAAATCCGGCGATTCTTTAGAAAAAAGTATCTAAACTTGGTCCACAAGTGCTCCATTTTATTTTGTAATTATGGAGTTCAAAAATTACGTTTAAGCTGTAAAGTTACCATACTTTGAATTGTTAATCACGGGCATGCAAACAAACTATTATTGTGTATTTCTGGTCAGTCACGTTGAAAACAAAAGAACTTATAATTGACATCAGAAAAACCAAAAACAGTACATGCATCTCTATTAAAAATCAAGGGTCAGGAGGTTGAAAGATATTACCAGGTAAAAAATTGGTCAAGAATGACGCGATTTATCTGAGTTTGATCAGGAGATTTTATATTACCGCCCTAACAGGAAATGCACAAAAAAATGATAGCCTCCATCATTGATCTGTAAAAAAATTATGTAAAATGTACTCCAATACATAAAATCTGTGCAACATACGCGGAAAATACATGGTTTGTTGACATTTTCGGTTTACAATTCACGTATTCGGTAATATAAAATTTCCTGATTAATCTCAGATAAATCGCGTCATTAAAGCTGCTAGGAATTTCATAGGCTTATCAGTGTCTAATTTTGACTTGTAAATGAAATCCATGAAAAGTAAAAGTATAACTATATTGTCTGACAAGACTCATCCTTTGAATCGTAATTTCACTAAAATGAAATCTGGTATCAAATATCATTCAAGAATTCTTGACCATTTTTTACCTGGTAATATCTCATCATGAAGACGGCTCCTGTCATCATTTTAAATTGTACTGTTGCGGTATTTTGAACTGCGCTTTTAATCTTTGTCATCATCTTGTATTTTATCTATCGTGAAATTTTGTCTCAAAGAGTTTTTTACACCACCAAGCATCATCAAAAACTAAGCATTTCCATTCTTATTTCATTTTTTTTTAATTGAAAGTTATAAATCTACATTCAGCAGTCTTCAGCGGCGCTGTTAGAATTGGATTTCTGTTCTCGACTTCTCTCTAGTTCAGATCTTCGTAAATCACAGTACATATCAGCGGCGCCAATGGGTTGCTGTAAGAATAACATCCAAAAAAAAACTTCTGTAAGAAATGTGGTTATATTCGTGAGTTCTTCTACACCACATTAATTTAGTGTTTAATATATGTTTAATAATAGTGTATAGGAATTTCAAGGTCACAAAATAGTTTATAGCGATTGCTCCTCATGTGATAATATTGCATGAATGGTTATGTAAAATCTCTCTCTCTCTCTCTCTCTCTCTCTCTCTCTCTCTCTCTCTCTCTCTCTCTCTCTCTCTCTCTCTCTTAATGCCACAGCTTTACGACCACCTCACAAATTTTCGATATTACTAACAATCTAGAACAGTTGGCTTAAGCGTTTTACATTTGCTATAAAGAAGTATGTAGGATTAATTACGGGAAGAAGATGTGAAAGTTCTGTTCCACGCAAATTATTAGCAATATTACATCTGCCAAGAGTAAAAAGATATGCCATCGCATAATAATTGACTTTAAAACTACTATTTTAATCAAAACACTATGAGTTGTGCACTCTTTTTCTACGATCTAATTTTATTGGATTAACATATTCAGAAACTGATGAAAAGAAAGTAGCATATTTCATTATGAAAAGTACAAAGTAAACTACTGTACTACCTGCGGTGGACAGGCTTGCATTATTGGCAGATACATCACACGCGTGCGCATCCTATCGTCTAGAGTGTGCACCTGTGATTAAATATATGAGGACATGCTCATGTAAACATAAAGGTAAAACAAAATTAAAAAAATAATTAATCACATGAGCGATTCACCCATAACATTTAAGAAATATGGAACAATAGCTAAAATACAAGGTGATCAATGTATTGGCATGTATAAATACATTAATGACTCATGCATGAATACCTTCATATATTCATGTGTGATAACACATGTACACACACACACACACACACACACACACATATATATATATATATATATATATATATATATATATATATATATATATATATATATATAATATTCATCCACAGCGGACACGATACGTGTACCGACATAGGACAGGATGACTGAAACAGGTGCGAACCACCTATACAAAGCCAGTCACCCTAATGAAATGAAATAAGTACAAATGAAAAAAGCAAACAACAATAACATACAGGAGATAAAAAATGAAGAAAGTCTAAAACAAATCAAATAAAATCTACATAGGTCTACACCTGCTACACAGACAACGAGAAATCCACGTACAAGTGTTGTCTGGATCAAAACAGTTATAAAATTTATCCCAATACCATTTCGTCAATGTTACTCTAAATGTACAAAGTGAAGCAGTGGTTCTAATTGTCGCCGGTAAATTGTTCCAGAGAATGACAATTCTATTAAAGAGAAGGTGTTGGAAAGTGACAGTTTTACAATGATTTCTATCCAGTGCATTTGTATCAGCACTAGAACGTGTGTTAAGTTTAGATGAGTGAGTTTTTGACATACTTATGAACATTTAAAGAGTATTTCCCAGTAGTGCATTTATAAAAGAAAATCAGATCAAGAATCTCCCTGCGAAATGACAACGGTAAAAGGTTTACAGCAACTAATCTTTGTTTATAATCAATGTCAGTGGGATAATTAAGAATATACCTTGTTGCTGCTCTTTGGATTTTTTCAATTTTTACTAAGTTGCGCTTATATGTATATATATATATATATATATATATATATATATATATATATATATATATATATATATATATATATATACTATTTTACTATTTCATGCATTGCGTTTCTGAAATGAACTGAATGATACCTACTCTCATTTCAATCCTCTGAAAGTCTGGTAAGTAAACCCAATGTGCGCATCCTATAGGTATCAAAGGCACTCGAAGGTTAATAACGAGAATGAATTGTTGATTTCTACGTATTCTGCTAGGAAAACTTCCCATCTTATCTGTAAACCTGAGAAATGACAATACCGGAGTTTGGAAAGATTTTTTTTGCAGGCTTTTACCAAAAGAAGTATAACTGACATAAAATTGTCTCAAGAACATTCGTAGGAAAGTAACACAATACCAATGAAATAATTTATATCTTTTCGACGACAAAAACCCTCCTGATAATAATGGTATGTTTCTGTGGTTGATAAGAATGATGATTTGATGATGTCTCATAACACTAGGAAAAGACAAAACAAAATTTAGCGCAAATGACATCATGCTTCATGTACCTCTGAAGAGACACTGAAATTTGAATATAGCCTGCGAGCACTTGTGATAGTGTAGAGGTCATTTGTCAACATTAATTAGGCTTTGATGAAGCACAGAATAATAGACACAAAGATTAGGTCAGCAACTGTCTCTGTTTCAAGACACATTCGAGCAAATCATAAATACAGGTACTAACAACAACCTTTCAGTTTATCTGACTGCATTATGACCGTAGTGTGTAAGAAGAAGGGGATTAAAATTATAAATTCGTCCTGAAACATAGCATGACATCAACTTACTTTCACTACTTTGACTACTGACTAAATCATATAGGGAATGTACCATTACTTAGTTTATTATGTTCAGATATAACCCTTTTTAATGTCTAGATGTTTTCCTTAGGTTTACCCCATGTTTTACGTGTGTACTTGTGTGTACTTTGTGTGTGTATTGTGTCTGTGTGTCGTCTGCTCCACGCATACCGTGTTGTTCGGTCGCGCACAGAATTGAAACATCTAAGTCGGTTACTGTGACCAACTCTTTTGGGTTGGAAGCAGTGGCCGACTGGTTTTGTGTAAGGCCTAGCAGCTAGGCGATGTTTGCCGTGAGTATGTGGGGGTTCGAATTCCGTTTGGGTTATAGTAAAATTTATATTACTCCCACTTTAAGGCCCCAATACATAGCAAGACAAATAGTCTGGTTTTCTTTCAATTTGAAAGCATACACAAAACGTCTGAATCATGGCATTTCTGATTATTGTACTCTGATGTTCATTCATTTATGTCCATGGACATGTTTTACTCTATCTAAAAGCTTTGGTCTGGCAAAGGCTCCCAATAAGACAAATAGTGTTTTAATATCACTGCCCAGCTTGAGCATACATTGGAATCTACTTTCAAGGTTTTAATCTTTGTAGGCTTCCATCATGTATAGAATGATAACATGAAAATCACCTTCATATGATCTAAACATTACTTTTTTTGAAAGATGGGTGGTCATCGTAGTACTGGTATTGGTTGATTTACTAGACTATACATTTACGGCTAACTTTAAATCAAAGCCTTGGTCAGAATGCATTTGATGCGAAATATCAAACCTGGAAATAAACTCCTTGTGAAATTGATCCGGAATAGATGCTGTTTCCCTAGTTTGTTGGTGGCTGGCATTAAACCATTTCATATTGACTAATATCCAAGAATGGCCTTGAAATGTCATGATTAAAGGGGCATAACTTGTCAAATGAAATTTCTCTTGATGCCATTTCTCCTACTCCACCCATGCTATATTGCTTGACAAGCGGCCATCTCTTGCAACCTGACTTGCTGGCTGTCCATGCGTCAAACTCTTGCAGCTGGCATGGACTTGACATCGGCTAAGAGGCATGCCTTTAGAATCTTTCAAGGATGTTCAGGCATGCAGTGAATATATCAAACGAACTGAACATTTTAAAGACTTCTCGCGCCCCAGTTACACTGGACGAATAAAGAGTTGAAAGCTATCATTTCCATAGTATATTTTAATGCATGGTAAAGCACACGTTTATATAGTTATGGTTGACACCACATGCTCAAAAACATTTGGCAGTCTGTAAACAAGAACACTTTTTCACAGTCGGGGCTTTACTATACTACTACTTTGCAGGTAGGATGGGAGCTGTTATCCCGTGAGTTCCTTGGTTCAATTATGGATTAACCTCCACAGAACTAGTGATATTGTCTGGCTTGTCCAGTTTTCGGTCAAGTAATTGACTAACAAGGTTGTGGTTTGATCTAATACTGTTGTGTTGGCAGGAACTGCCGGACCAGTGTGTATGGTGGTGAAACAGTGTCTAATGGTGTAGTCTCAATATTTGCGTGTCTCCTTCTAGGGCAATACACATGCAGTGCTTTCATCCATCTTGAAACTGTTCTTCCAATGCCTTGATATTCTAAGCAGTAGTTCGTCAATTGTCTGCTAGCATAACAAATCACATGCTCTATGCCGTCCTTGACTTGCATTAAAAATTGACTCACGATAAAGCCAATGTCTGTATCCAAGGTGATTGGAAATCCTTGCTCTAGGTAGACAAGGACAGAGAAACCTGTCAGTTTCTGTGTTTCAAAAGCTACGCCATACTCTCTGTCTTTATCTGTCTCTCGGGTTAAGGGTTTTTTTACACTCTCGACATAGTGGTGTAAAATGATACTATCATAATAGGGCTAAGCCAATACGCTCACAAAGTAAAATTGGAAATGTAATTTCGATTGAAAGTCACGTTTCAGTTTCATAGTAGATGGGATTTTTCGATTAATATATTTTGTCAGTATTTTCTTTTTCAGCAAAAAAAAGGGTCTTTTAAGCCAATGGAGTCAAAATAATTCCATAGAGGTTATAGCCTTAGAATATGACACTTTGCTGACATTGTGTTTATTTAGACTGCTACGCTATTATCTATTGGTCAAGTGACGAGTAGAGAAATACTTTGTTTCAGAAATCGTATCTATGATAAGGATCATCATTACAGGTCGTTAACTATTACGTTTCCAGGCTTCGATACTTTCGATACTGGAATGGGAATGATACAACTTGTTTTCCAAACAGTGTGACGTGTCAAGTGACAATTGCATGAGATCAGTAAAAATTGACGCCAACTGGATACAAAATCTTCAGAGGTTTCCTTCTGATGTTTTCGGGACCGGAGGCTTTACGCAATTTAATACTTTTAACTGTCTACACACTTTCTTTAAAGTTATCATGATATTTGCATTGTTGTACTCGCCTTGATCATCCAAGCATATGAGTTCATTTCTGTTCATTATCAACCCTTATTCATTAAAATTAATCAACTTAGTCCGCAAAATCTCTCTCCTTAGAAACTCTCAAGTTATTCGTTGACGGTTTATCTCCTGTAATTTTTTGTAAGCCACGTCAGACGTAGACTGAAAGATACACAGTGTGCAGCTGCTGCTCCGGCGCACTGCGACCTACGACCCCGACCTATGACCTTTTAAAGGGTCATAGTTTGCCATGCGCCGAAGCGCCTGGACATGACTGAATCTTTCAGTCTACGTCAGATGTGGTGCGTATTATTTGTGTGAGAGTAATTTTCTCTTCTGCACTTATATTCATATTGTTTTTTTCTTATTTCTCTTTCAACAATTTTGAACTTAATTTCGTTGAATTATTTTCCTTGCAGGGCCGTCTTTATTTTCCTGACTACTAATAAACCATAGTTTGTTGTTTTGGTAAGGTTCAACTTTTCAAGTTTTCCCTTATCTGTAGGCATAAATCAATACACAAATTTATGTAATCAATTATCAACTCTGTTGAATTGTTGCAATCTCAATCATAAAGCTCATCCCTAATTGGTGCAATCAAACAAGCACGTAGCCTTTCAGTTATTATATAAGGTCAGGTGTCCATTCCAACACTGAAACTTTTCTTTGTTTTTCTAGTTTCAGTTTTTTTTTTCGATGTGATGGCACCATGTGTAACATACAGTGGCCAGATTTTCCAAGCCCAGGAATTCTTCGAGCATAGTTGGCATTAGAAATGTTATAACAGCAGAAATCTACAGTCTTTTTCCGCTTAACGTAATTCACATACTAGTGGTAATCAGAAGGACCCTGTTTAACCGGCATTCATTGAAATCGCCAAGATGATAAGTGCTGCCCTGGAAATCAGTTTCGATTTGTCGAATGTGGTCTGCTAAAATTTATTCAAAAATGTACTTACATTCGATCTCGGTTGACAATATGCTACGCACATGACAACCTTTGAAAATTCCCGAGGTAAATGATACGGTCGGATACTTATGGTCCAAAATTCAATATCTGGAGAGGCCAGATTTGCTCGCACAGTACAGTTACTTCACAATTTTCGTTTAGAAGAAAGGCAATCTATGGTTCCATTTTCTTTACGAGATCGATCGTTTTATCTTCTCGAAAGCAGGTAAATCCAGATAAACTAATGTCAAAGTCAGGGTATTGTCACAATACTAGTTAAGCACCGGTTGACTTTGCAGTTGGAGAAGGATAAAAAAGTTTACGTATATTATTGTATCTTGTCCTTGTCAACATGTAGTAGCATAATAGTGCCCGAGAATAAAAGTCTTCTTTTAGAAATGATGTAGGTTCAGTAACATTGAAATTATAGTTACGATTTTCGATAATTAGTTTTTGTAGGATTTCTGGTTACTTGGCGTTGTCAATTTTGGTAGGCTATTGTTAATCTAAGGTCTTGTCTTTTACTTTTAAAAATATTTTTTTGTAAGTCAACGGGCTCAATTTTTCAGTATTGGAAAGATGTGGCCAGCAATTCACAAATCGCATACTTTCTCAATATTGTCGTTTGGGACGCTCTTCAGCCAGCGGTCCTTTCGATTTGCATGACCACGATAATGATCTTCGTAACAAGTCGACCTTTTAAACAAAACTCGCTCGCACGACTAAGTTCATTTGACATCCTGCCCTCAGTCTTTTGACATTTTTACATTGCAGTAGAGTACGTTGCAAACATAGCGATGAATTGGATACCCCTACTTTATCAAGTTCCGTTGTAAATCGAGGTTTACTATGTTTAATACAGCTGGACCGATATCTTGCGGCTTACGTGGCATAAAAATATCGATGTACGACTCAAATCTACTTTCTAGAGTTGTAGAATTACCGCTTTTCAGCTTACAGGGCTGAACGCTGAGTTTTCCCACATCTTGTTATCATGCTAAAGATGAAGCGTCAACTGCGCATTCACCCAGACGCAGTAAGGCACCCCTGTACTAAAATGGGGATCCCTTCGGACCCAGAAATGGTAAATGTATACTTTGATAATCTGCTGTCCCGACACGACGCTTCTATTGTTTGAAGAATTCTCCGGGAGAATTTGTCTTACTTACGTATAACAGTATAAAAGTGTTAATGTTTGAAGTCGGGACCCAGAAATGGTAAATGTATACTTTGATACTCTGCTGTCCCGACACGACGCTTCTATTGTTTGAAGAATTCTCCGGGAGAATTTGTCTTAGTTACGTATAACAGTATAAAGTGTTAATGATTGAAGTCCGGGACATGACTTTGTCATTAAAGCACTTGTAGAGATGATCCATGAGGCTGAAATACACAGATTATGTAAGCAACAATTTATTGCATCTCTTTTCTACAGAAGATATGAATGCATCAGAAAATATGCAAAGGAAGCATCGGTGAACTTTTTCAGAACACTCACAAACACGCCCTCAACTTTGGTCATGAACATGCTGGTACACTTTGATTGCGCAGAACTCTTATGTTAACAGTGGGGATCAATTTTCCTCCCGATCGGAAAAAATTCCTAATGTTGGTCTTACTTCTTGCCTCTAAACATGTGTTGCTACCAGAGTTGATTGCAAAAACTGATGATAATAGTGTGGTTTACAGTCTAGATATTCTATACTCAAGTATAATTCATAACCCCGTGCATATTAAAGATAGCGTTCCACCTTTACCGGGAATTTTATGTCGAAATTACGAAAATTTGCATTTTCTTGAAAGAATTCCTGTAATATTGATCTTCAAGTGTGAAGAATATTATCTTAATCTGGAATTTTCTGTTTCTGGCTGAAATTTTGCGATAAAAATCTACAAAAAAAAAAAAACAGCGATGCACGTTTTTGCGTTTTGAGACTACCGTTACCGGTAAATCATTCATTATCGGGATCGCTTGATTAGAACCTTCCGAGGCTATGAACCCTTTCCGAGATTGAATGCTGACATAAAATTGCATTATATTTACGCTTTTGAAGACGGCATCAAGATGCCGTAGCAGTGCAGACACATACATCGAACAGTTAAAAGTATATCAAAATCTTACAGCTAATCCGTCAACATATTATCCATAATCCCTTACCCGGCACTCCCATTTAGTCATCGTCCACTGTGTACATTGTGCTCTGAAAGGGAATATCGCTCCCGAAAATCATCCTTTTTAGCCTTATTTCAACCGTCGACACTGATTTCAATGAGTGAATATACTGTTTGGGTTGAATAGATGAGTTCACTATCTTGTTTTGGTGTTTTATCTGACGAGTATTTGTTTATGCCTATTCAAATGGAAAAAAACCGAACAAATTTACTAAATCGTCTTTTTCTCAGTTCGGCGTGTTGTCACGTTGCAGCACGCTTGAAAGAGCTTAACTCGAGAACGCGTGAAACGGGAGTTCACAGATTTAATTATCGCAGCGTGGTTGATAAACTTTTATTCAACACTAAGAGAAAACTAATGCCTTTTACAAAAATCTGAGACACAGTATTATGGCCAATGTGAAGTGCAATTACTCTTTAACACCTAGACAGTAGCCCCTTCCGCTCTGACTTAGACTTTTTACGCCTGTTTGCCAAATTTCTTTACACTTTCACGAAAATCTTAAAAGATTATCACCTATTAATTTTTTGACCAAACAGAATGAATTCTAAGTAATAGCTTTCAGGTGATATATAATACTTGAGTAAAAATACACAACTTGACATCAAAATTCACTTTTGAAAAAAGTCGTCGAAAAGGTGGAAAGCTATTACAGCATTGAGTAAAGAACACTCGTTTTCCCTAAGTGAAATCTCTCTCTCTCTCTCTCTCTCTCTCCTCTCTCTCTCTCTTCTCTCTCTCTCTCTCTCCCCGAGTCAAAGTAAAAACTCAAGGTTTTTCCAGGGCCAACACACTCTATGTCAACAAACTCCAACGGACATTAAATAATTAGTGGCTTCTCAAACACTACTCAAATACAGCACACTCTCTAATAAAACTGAACGAAGTCAAAAACAACTAAATTATATTTAGAGACATAACTGGTAACCCTAAGAAACATTTTACTGTCCAAATTAAAAAAAAATGGAATATGTCTGTTGGAGACCAACCCCGCTAAAATCACCTCATGCTTTGCCTTCTAACGATATGTTTACTGCAGTTCGATACGAAATACAGTTTTACCCCATACAATGCTTATCAAATAACAACATTATGCGCTCTAAATTCGTGTATGTATAAATCGTCAAAAACAAGATTTATCACAATATTTATTAATTTTGTTCATATCAACACAATCTAAATAAGTTATGGTACTACCACTCAATGGAACCTTCATGCAAATTTCAAACCAGCATCGGATGTGGTTCTTGTAAAGATATTTTTTACCAAAAACAAACAAAGAAAAATCTAAAAAAAATATTAATTATGTTCATCTCATTCTGATGTGGCAATACATGTATAAAACATTTGTAGAGATTTACAAACCAAATTTCAAATCAACAAAGTGGACTATTTCTGAATTTTTTCTCAAAAGATGAGAAAAGAAGAACTTCACAAAAATATAAAATTGAAATATTTCTATGAAAATCTAAATAAGTGACTTATGACCTAGCGGCCGATAGAGCTTCTTTTTTCTATTTTTTTTTTCTTGACTTTTAGAAAAAGAAAAACAAGAACATTTCAAAAGGAAAAAGCCAACATAAAACAAAGTAGCAGAACAGCGCTTTGGTTTTACATCTCAAAACATTCCGTTTGAAAAATAGACTTACTTTTCACCATTTGTCCGGAGGAATATGTCTATTAGGTATCAAAGCTGTAAGGCAAGCGGTTTCTTAGAAACAAAATTTTTGACCAAAAATGGCAAAAATTGACCCAAAATAAAAAATTTCTTCAGAATATGAATACATCACATTTTGATCATCTCAATGAATCTGTACACCAAATATTAAATCTACCAGCTTAGCAGTATTACAGGAAAAGTTTTGACCTAAAATGGGGTAAATTGCCACAAAATTACAAATATGAAAATTTCACCACAATTTGATTAAATCTGACTGCGTCATCCCGAGGAATATGGATATCAACTTTCAAATGAATCATACAAGCTGTTTTAGAGAAAATGATTTTTTGACGAAAAACTAAATTAAAAAAAATCCACCAAAATAACAACATGCAAATTTCACAACAATTTGATAATAAATAATGTAGAATACCTAATAGATCCCGCATACCAATTTTCAACCAAATTTGACCCAATCTGACCTATTCATGTACCTATGTATGTATGTAGGTAGGTAAGTATGTACTTTTGCATCCATGACTGCCTGCCTACATACATGCATACATGAATGCATGCATACAGGCAGGCGGGCATGTGTACATACATACGTACGTACGTAGGTACGTAGTTACGAGGTACGTACATACATACATACATGCCTACATGCATGCATGCATGCCATGCATGCATGCATACATACATACATACATACATACATACATACATACATACATACATACATACATACATACATACATACATACATACATACATACATACGTACATACGTACATGCATACATGCATGCATGCATGCATGCGTATACAAAATGTGAGCTAAATTCATTTTCAGTACCATCAGATGTTGTGAAAATTCTCACTAATATACCAGAAGCTAAAACGATGATTATTATTCGAAATACTAAGCTGTTGACATCAACTTCAATGTATAAAAACCATCAACCTTCCTTTAACATCGAAGCGTTACCTACATATTTATGGAAAATCAAACATCTGAATCTTGGTAATTTGTGATAATGGTATTTGTTGCCTACACGGCTTTCAATAGAAATTTTCAGTGACAGTGCTTTTTAAGACTCGTCGATAATGTAAACGGCTATAATATTTTTAAGCCACTTTTTGTCACAATACTTTGTGCTTTATTAAAGTACAATGCATTGTGACAAAAATGGCGCGATATCTACTAAGTTGAGGACAGCTTATAAAGTTACCTATGTTGCTCACAGCGATATCATAATGTCGTTTAATTTTCGAGTAATCGCATGATCGAAAAGCGACTAGTACACAGCTGTCAGATTGCGGAAAATTGTATTGAATAGCGTCACTGGAAAAACAGACTGGAGTTTTGTGTTTTAGTATTGGTAGCAGTGAAGCACTGATGAACGGCGTCTTCATTTTTGAGCTAGAACTCGTCTCCACGAGAGCTCAGCGTTTCCCTGCTTCTTTCTATACTTGACTTTATAAAATCATCATCGTTCTCTTGTGATCCGGCCGGCTGTAGCGAAGTAGAAAAAAATAAACGGCTAAAAACTGCCTTATAGATGGCATATATTTGAAACTAAAGGTAAACACCGAGATCAAGGAAGATTTACTTCATGTATACTATATAAATGGGCTATACCAACCAAAATGCTTATGCCCCCTGCTCAATTTTCCACACGTTTATGATACAGCCAAGATTGATAACGCCTTGTCAAATAGAAGGAATTTCCATTTCCTGTAACCCGCATTATAAATCATTATTACAAACAACCTCAATGTTAAAATAATGAACATCTTACCTGAATGCCCGAGGGACGTGCTCTCATTCTCGGTGTTTTTGGCTAGGAGAGGTATTGTTTGATTCCAGTTCACCAATCTGTAATCATAGGTAAATATCATTCCTTATGTAAATGGGGGTACAATATCTGCAATTATATTACCATGCCTTGTCCATCCCATTTTAATTGGTCGAGCTAAACCACGTGACTGCCCACAAATAAACAGTAATGGTTTGTTTCCATGCCCGTGAATATGAATGATATCGTAAACATAGTAACTTTACAGCTAAACTAAAATTGTGATTTGTACAAAGATCATAATCAATCAAAAGATAAAATGGAGCACTTGTGGACCAAGTTTAGACGCTTTTTCAAGAGAATCTCCAGATTTTCAAAATGTTTGAAGTACTACTCACTGACAAGTTCTGGGCCCCGTTGTCGAGGCAAATATTTGTAAGGCGACATTCAACCTTTCCATACAGGAAATTATAAAAATTCAAAATAGTCTCAATAAGACAATATGCAGCAATATTCCTTAAAAGGAATGGACAGTGAATGTCAGGTTAAGCCACGTTGTACGCAGATGACATCAATACTATATTACGCTGCCCTGTTCGTCGCATTTTAATTGGTCGAGTTGAACCACGTGACTGACCGCAAATACACAGTAATGACTTGTGTACATGCATATGAATATTGAATATGAAAACATATATTAGCATCGTAACTGCACAGCTAAAACGTGAATTGTGATTTGTACAAAGAACATAATCAATCACAAAATAAAAATTAAGCACTTGTGGACCAAACGAAGACACCTTTTCCCGAAAAATCTCCTGATTTGCAATTTTTACAGCGCGCTTTACAGTGCGACGCGTATTGCACAAGTTCAGGGGCTCCATTGTCTTTCGCGTGGGACATTTTCGTAAATTTTGACGGTTTTCTCGGATCCGTTAACGTTGATAATAGATTGGGAATAATAGACTCCGCCCAGACCGATACCATTAACGTTATTTATTGGCAAGGGCGAGAGAAAAGCCGACATTAACGGGCTTGGCAAGCCTCGCCAGTTATTTTCGGCCTTTCACTCGCTTTGCCCATAAATAACCATTAATGGTCCGGGATTCGCCCTTCATTCTATAATAGTATGTCTTTGAACCTAGTAATTCTCTATGAAACGTCCGTAAGGGACATTCTGTAAAGCAAAAAATATAATTTATCTTGTGCGCACAGAATAACATGTCATGCGCACGAGATGTTATTCAGTTTGCACGATATGTTTTACCGTGCGTACGACATGTAGTTTCTCGTGCGCAAGAGATGTTATTCCGTGCGCACGGAATTTTTTAGACTAATATTTCAGCGCAAACATAAGGAGTCAGAATTACTGAACCAACATTCCTTGGTGGCCACATATTTACCTATTATGTATCCTATCTATTAATCGAGATATTTTTTTATCTAGTGACAACTTTTCTTAATCACCTCTATTTGGAAATGGTGTTTGCATGGCATCAACATCGATGAAGATTTAAAATATTCCAGCTGTCTGAAATTGCCGGACAAGTTATTATTGTATAGCAGCTTAGAATTTACAGTCATAGTGAAACCTCCATTGTCCCAAAATGCTGAAATGAAGACAAAAATCTTAGTTGAATATTTTGATCCGATAAGTTGTCATTCTTGTTATTGTCTAAAATGTATAACATTTCACGACTGGTTTTCGGACCAAGAGATCTGATGTGACAAGAAGGCAGATATGGATATTAAGTTACATTGGTCATATTACATCTACTTACAACATAGCTCGGCCACGCAATAATGAAAAATGCTCAAATACTACCTTTTCATATTTAAAAATGTGTGAATTAATATCCCTCTTTATTCACAACTTTATTTTTCAGACAAGGTCGTAAGAGTGATTACATGAGATTAAATCGTCGTAACAATGATTACATGAGAGTAAATCATCAATATTGAACGGAAATAATTTATTGTATATGATGTCTATGTTTGAAAAAGTTACTTATGTTTTCAGTCTGATATTAATCTATCAAATGAAGAAAATTACAGGTACGGCTTGTAGTCCATAGTGTTTGCTAAGGGTACTGTTTTTTCCTGTGTAGGAAAGTTAGGCTGTCTGTTAGTTTATAGATCTCTCTCAGTCGGTTACTGAATAACTAAGTTGACATTATTTACCTAAACGTATGCTAAATATGGAAGTGTCGATGCTTTGTCGATGTCGATGTTCAAAGCCGAATAGATGCAGAGAATACCACAAGAAAAACATTTTTCCCGAATTCCATGCCATAGATTGTAAGCAACTATAAACAATGCTATCTGGAAGTTGAAATATTACAGGTATTGCTTACTTGGTTGTAAAGGGGACTTCTGTTACCGTTCCTTTGTATTTCAAAATTAGTTGCATTGAAGAGAAGTTTTCATTTCAAGCGTGTATTATGATGGCTTTTTACACATGAACTTGACAATTGAGTTACCTACATTTTGCAAGGTCATGATACATCCAACTGCACAACCAAGATTGCATTGAAACTATCGGCAGCGCTCAGATGTTTATGTCTAGGCATCAAGGGCAAACGCATCAATATTTACCTTATAAGAGATGTTTTAAAATTGATAAGTGAAGATTGCTCACCCATGTGTTAGTCCTACGGCGTGTCGTTGGAGTATAAATCCTGTAGGCGTCTTCGACAGGAGTTGTTTGACCGTTATTCTCCCTATGACTCACCTTAGGAGTTGACTTGCAACACCCATAGAATCAAACGATCTGGAATGCAATAACAGATGTGAATATTTTGTATAGGTTTTCATACAATTGCTCTTTGAACACCACTATGAAGAAATATCTGTATCACAATATTCTAAATTGATGAGTTTCATATATATAATATATATATATTATTATATATATATATATATATATATATATATATATATATATATATATATATATATATATATATATATATATATATATATATATATATATATATATGGTTGCAGGTACGTGTCACATCATCAACTTTGCAAAAACAACATTTTACACCATAATAAGTCATAGTGTTCCTCAATTTCAGCGTCATCATGAATGTAAGTAACCCAAATCTATGTGCACCATTCTGAATCTTTAGCTTTTGGGCAAGCATCGGAGAACGGGCCCACGAAAATATGATCAACGGATACGTTTACATGTAAAAGTACACAGCCAAAGCCGAACTATTGTTCTGCCTGATTACATTTGGATGCTAATTAAAAACCTGTACGCTAATTGGAACACAACAAAATGCCAAGTGTAACTACCGCCCGAAGAAAAGAGGTGTGACATTCACACAGGGAGACTCGTTTCTGTCTGAGCAGTGCAAAGACAAACGTTTCCTGAAGACTCCTAAAGAAACTAAAAATACAGCAAGCTAGCAAAAAACTCAGGTTTCAGGAATGTAGATTAACAGTCAACTGAAATATATCAACAAGAAACTTGAATACCTGCCAGCTCTCAAATCCACTGTCCAAGAAATAAATGCAGAGCAACTCACGATGTCTAAGTCACTCGAATTCTTCAACAAACGTGTTGAAGAATTACAAGGGTAGGTAGACTTTATATTGAGACTGATGAGAGACAAAACTACGAGCAAGGAATGATGACATGGAGAAAAGATTTACATAGCGGATAATAGCTGGAGTAAAACGTTGACGAACAACAACAAATATACAGTAGAAGGGGAAACCTTGAGGTTCACGGAGCTCCCGATCCTATACTCTTTTACTGTACACATGTAAATGTACGTTCAATTTACAAGAATTTTGAAGAGCTTAAGTTATTGTATGAAGCTATATTGACTGAAAAGTTTAAAGTGATAGGGGTGTCCAACTTAATAATCGATAGAAAGCAGACCTTCAATATAGGTATTATTTACAGAGAACCAAATACCAGCATATCAGATTTTGAAACCAGGCTCTTAGTTGCACTTTCCCAGTACCAAACTTGACAAAAAGCATTGTATCTTGATGAGCAATTTAAATACGGATTTCTCGAAACAAGAGAATAGCATAGATAACTTCATACAAGATGACATGCTTATAGACTTCAAGCAACTTGTACTTTCGCCTAAATGAATCACTGATAGGTCTGAAACTATCATTGAATTTACATATTCCAATATAAATGATTTTTAAATTTACTCTCAGACTGTACTATTGCTGCTGGTATTTATTTCAAAGGGTCCAAAGTTCACTAGCATTTGCACATTTCCAAGATATTAGAAATAATTTTTCAGTATCTATTACTCTGAAGGCAGCATGTACCATTGATTTCGCAAATGAGTTTTGGTTGTTTTCGCTTTTGACTTCTCATCGTTATGTTCAAGACATCACTCGTACGTCGATCACATTAGGTAGATCATGACACGCAAACACGGGTAATTTCGCAACTGCTTGTTATTAATGATTAATCATGTAATCATGTAAAATATTTAGGTCACTGCTGTGGAAGCAACTGCTTAAAACAAGTACAAATTTTTTATGAAAATCATAAAAATTCAGTCAGTAATAATTTTTAAAGCTTGCCTATCCAAAGCTTGCATGTCTACTTCATTACATCCATTAGTGTATTATAGCTATTCATATCCTCGCATGAAAATGTTAGGTAGTAGAGGCACGAGTCTATCTAATACATGCCTATGCCATGTCTGTTGGCGAGGTAACTGAAGCTATTATAATGCTGCTTCAAATATTATTCCAAAAGGAACATTTGTAAATTAAGAACATATCAACTGAAAAAACTCGTTTCTGTGACGTGGTAAGGATTGAATGATCAGTTGGGGACATTATGTGCTTTGAAAATAAACGAATGTTTCACAGGTACAGAGCACTCTATTTCTGGATTGAGTGAGTGGAAAGAAAATACAAATGCTATTTTCAATGGATTTTCCTTCGATTGACTCTGTTACAATGTTTTCAAAGTCCTTCTGTTGAGTGGCTGTAGTGTAATCAAATTATTTCCATCCAAAATCTCATGTGGTGGCTCTTTATAAAACAATATCCAGATTGTTACACATGGAAAATAATGCAGCTCGATGAAAATCGATTTCAACGAATTGTAATCACAGCAGCGAAAACTTGTAGAAGGAATATGGAACCTGGATAATCGTTCGTGATTTACAGTAAGGTGCTAAAATTAATAAGGTCAGTGGTTTTGGAATTTTACAGAGGAACAAAATATTGGAATAGGCTGTAACTGCATAGCTTTCTTCAACATATCTATCTTTTACAAATTTTGTTAAATGCAATTGAAACATGCATGCTATTAGAATAAATTATTGAGTTCAATTTTTTGCTTTTATTCTTGAGTTGGCACTTATGACACGTGTAAAGTCTTTTTTATGTGTGCATTTCAACTTCATGTCTTTCAAAACCTTTCAAGGGATGCATGCAAGGATGAATGTAATTACTCAGGCATAATGACGTTTCTGGATAGTATGATGTAATTTCTATTCTATTTTCAATATACAGACAAACATATTGAAGAAAACTATCGCAGAATTTCTAAGATACACAAAGAATGAGCATTAGTTCTCACTATAGCTTAGCTTAGCGTGAACATGTACAAAGTGGCACAGCTTCTACTGTTGAAAAACATGTCAAGAACGTCAGAACAAGGTTGTATGAAAGAAAATAGACAAAGCTACCGGCGCTTCTAAGTTTACGTTCAAGTAGAATTATTTCAAAAAGAAATAAATATTTCGTTCAATTCAAATAATGGCTATAAAGAATATGCCGCAAATAGGGCTTGATTTGCACTCATAGCAAATGATTTTCAATGGGCATTCATTTTTAAGCTACATTGCCCTGGCTGGTCAGGTTTCTTCGAACAGAGGTGTTTACTGTTGAAGATGCATTTTGATGTTGATGATGATAATGATAAATGGTAGTGGTGGAGGTGGTGGTGGTCTAGACTAACCCCTTCTCTTCTCACCACTTTGGTGAAACCATTTCTTTTTCGGTGATACGACCATTGGGCTACTACAGCAAAAAGAAGCAACGGAAGACATGTTTGCCCAAACAGAAGTGAAGAATGTCAGCTTTTTCATCCCTTACCCTCGTTTCCACATCATTTTGCGCCAGTTCATTCTTTGGAAAAATCTGATAAAATGATGCCAACGGAATGTACTAGACGATTTAAGAAATCACACGCAAATTTGATACATTGCTGACAGGTTGTGCATGTATCACGAGTCCAGGTTTTACAACAACAATCGACATTGAGGTAGAAGGAACCTTTAGCTCTCCGACATCTTCGATACTCTGCTAGTGCTATTTTATCAGGGATTAGCTTGTTCTAAAACAAACTCATCGAATTTTCACCGATCAATAAAGGGTGCTCGCAGTGCACATTGGCACGGAAATCCCTGATCATGTTCAATTCTCCGTACGCACAAACAGCCAAAAAACGGGAAAAAATTCAAAAACCACCTAAAATGAATCTAAAAAGTCGTTGTCAACGGAAACTTTTAGTGCTGATGATGCTTAAATTTACCTATCTTAGAGCCTGTTCAGTAAAAAATAATATTTTGATGGATTCATGTATTAGGAGAGTAAAAACGACGACTCTTTTTTTCCACAACGGTTACCTGTCCTCATTATTATACAAAATTTGCGGACGGATCGGAAGACTGCGTTATGGGATAAAGTTTTTCATTTCATATGTGCGTACCAATGGCCCACTTCGATTTGACTTATGTGCATGTACACATATGTGTATATCCTTGCTTGTCACACCCCCCGCATGCGTTTGCGCTTGATTTGAGCCACGAACGGCAAAGCCTCAAGCTGCGAGCAACCACATGTTCCGAGGCTCAAGTGTACTTTCAAGCAATGCAAATCGTAACAGATGTTGTACGTCTGTAAATGTTGTTTTGATGTGGCCCCGTGTGGTTTGTAGGTCTAATCTAATAGTTACCAAGTGTATTTCTTCTCATTTGATATACTAGTGTTTACTCAGTATCGCCATTCGCGCTCCAGTTGACTGTAGACAACCCAAAGGTTACTAACATTGGTTGACAAGAAAGCATTGACACATCCATCGTTATGTGAACAGTTAAAATGCGGTTTTATGCAGAGCGACATGAGACACATACGGTTGGAACTTAAAGCAAAGGTATTTAGATCAGGGGAATTCTTAAGTGGGCCTGGTCAGGTATCAAAGAAACTATAATATTTATGGCAAAAGGTCATATCTTTGAACTCCTGAGTACAAATAGGGTTTCCGAAGCACCTGCAGACAGCTATGCTTAGACGTGTTAATGAAGTTTGTAGGTCCCAAACTGCCACATACAGGCTGCAGTGCGGGAGAAATAATTTCCATTTACTGCAGACAAATTATGTTTGTTACAAAAGTGAAAAAAATTGTAAACCTAGGTGTTGAAACGGGCAACTCAGGGCTATCTCTGTCATGTGAATCTGTATTAGATGCCATAGTAAACAAGATCGACATGACCACTAATCAGCTTGCTCAGCTAGACGTAGAGGTTAAAGCCATAACAAGGACATTTCAAACCTGTTTGAACAGTCTCAAAGTAGAGTACCCTCTAGAGGTCGGGTGCGTTAACGTCGGTTTTGTATAAGCCAAAGCATTGAAGGAGGGACTGCCCAATGAGACCCTAGGAAGTGCGTTCTTTTTGTCACAGTGTCAAATTCCAGGGCACCATGTTTGAATGGTGTTGCAACAGACCAAGTTGTTGTTGCAACAGGCCCAAGGAAAGTCGAGGTGATTGGCCAATTCCAGAAACCGTGACGGAAATGAAAAATTCCCAAGGGTTAGCATTCATCGTGAAAGGGTTTGCGAATATATATCTAGACCACCTCATCACCTGACAACTTGAACAAGAATGCAGTCATTTGTAGAATAGAGGTTTACCATAATACATTTGGTCAATTAAAGACTCGACTAACAGTCGCAACTGTTTTCGGCATTTCAAATGGAAATGGGTGACTTCATAATGGATACATGGGGGTTGCTTTAAACTTGACTGAGACAAGTGCAGAAGGGTCAGCAGAGTCCATTTTGTTATGTAGGCCGTGTGTTGACAAGCACGCAAAGGAAGTACTTTTCAGATGCCTTGAACTATGGCGCACATGAACTACTTTGCAACACTACTTGTGTTGTCAGTGTTTTATATTGCGGCTGATATTGATGCACTGGTATGGTAAGTTACTTAAGGATCTTGAAGAACAGGTTGCAAGGCGCTGGAAACACTTACTTTGCTGTTACTATAAGGTTATTCGTTGTTATACGTGTGCGTTCCAGGGAGTGTTGGTGCCTAGTCACGGAAACTAACTCTTGTAACTAAACTAACTCTTGTAAAGAGTATGGCTGGTTCATTAGATGCCTGTGACCAACTGCTTGAGTGAACTGAACCCTTTGGCACCCGTAATCCTTTAAAATTAAGGCTGATGGTGTTAAGGAATTGGAACGTCATGATTACTTGGCAATGGCAAGACAGTTAAAGGTGAATTTCCTGGTGACGGTCACTGGATAACTTAACAGGGGCCCTAGAGTACTGCCACTGACATGCAATCATATGGAGGCATGATTCAGGATGAAAGTTGTAGCTAAAAAGGATGTGGTGAAGTAAGTGATGGTGTTAAGTAGGGTTTTTCATCCCTTATGACAAGTTATTACCAGAGATAATACCTGGTCGAGAGAAAGACTGGGAGAACACCACTTGACTGATGCTGATATCTCGGTATCTTGAATGTCCGGGAAGAAAGTGAATATCAACCAGGGTGGAACAAAATTTCCCTTTCGGCATAGGCATAGTCGTCCATGTATGAAAAGCTAAGAATCAATAAGGGCTTCTTGTACAGGAGATGGGACACAGCTAATGAAACACTAGTGAGGTGGCGGTTCTTGTTAAAATAAATATGTCATGATGCTGTGATTAGGGGTTCGCACGTTGATAGAGCTGGTAGCAACGTGGTTATTACAAACACTAGATACAGCAGCAGAGGTATTATGGCATGGTATGTCGGTTAATATTACATCATTGGTGCGCACATGTGAAATCGCCCCGTACATGTACCAAGGAAATGATACAAAGCTTCTCTACAGTTGTTGATAGTTTGGTTCCCGATATAGGCCTAAAGAGTGGTCATAGATGCCTTTTGGCCACTTGTAGAAACTAATCAAAGCAACAGGAAAGTTGTAGTCATCGGCGATTTCTTCAGTAATTACGTAGAAAATGGATGAATCTTTCCCAAGTTTAGATGGAAAAATGTCATGGAAATTCCTAAGACACATATAACTTGACTTATTGGCTGCCGTTTATTCCCCGTTTATCACCCACCCCCCCCCCAAAAAAAACAAACAAACAAACAAACAAAAAAAACAACTTCGATTGAGGTGGCAGTTGATACCACCAAAACTGATTTACCACTATGGAAAAAGAACAGCTCTCCGTGGATTTGGTATAATATTACTACTTTCGACGGAAAGAGACTTTATTAAACTTGTGTTTGTTATTAACTCAACACAACACAGATTTAGAAGCATTGTGTTTATCGTGAAGGAGACTATTACAAGTGATATAGATTACTGACACCAGTCAGGGCTTCCACAGACCCGGTGTATGAAGTAACACTGATTTGTGGATAGTGTTACCGGTATTTTCGTCCGTGTTCCAAATTTATACATGCTGATGAAACGATGAATAAATCTATCACTAATATCTTTTAAGATAGTGTTGCCTGGATTCAATTCCAATTGGTCGATCGTATTGTTTGTGAAAACCCTCATTTCACAGAAGCCAAAGTTATGGATCTTTTTATATGTAGTTGTCGTTACAATACTTCAGAGCACATAAGCCTACGTTGACAATCATAAGTGATTTCTGTGATTAAGCTACTGGATTCGCTGGGTCCGCACATTCATTATCAATTGAGGTTAAAGTGGCAACAAAATACCTTTCCCATTTACGGGGAATGATCATGATTTTCAACTGTACATTAACAGTTCAATATCAATATGGATATCTTGCATCCATTTTCTAAATCATTTATTAACCACTGTTTTTACCAAACTAGAAGACATGAGGGTTAACTATCTTTGTAAACCTCACATAGGACTTAGGCCGTAACTTCCTCATGCATACTAAATTCAATATTCATATTCATTCCTTTTTGTATGTATATTTGCATACTAAGCGACACGTAACTTGTCGAAATCTCGCTTACCACTCAGAGTGATATCTATGATGAATCCTGTGTTATATGTGACCTGTAGATCACCTAAAATACAGCAAATTATCCATATTGGTCCATTTAGTTTTTCTCTCGAATTTGGATTCTAAGTAAAACCGTCGGTACTTATTTACTAAGCACAGAGGTCAGCAATCACAACAGACGGCTGTCCCCAACTACGTGCTTCTAAAAATAAGATTATACAATTAACTATTGATAAGCTAACTACAGCTTGAATCGATCTATTATTCTGATAGATTTAGTGTCTTTCTGTCAACCTCTGTTTCTCACATCCAAAGCTCGAAAATGTGCACATAGTTGAGTCTTGTAAGTTTTGCCTTTCACAGTCATTCTAATTGTCAATAAGCTTATTTTTATGATTCGATGCATAACTTTGTTCTGGAAGGTTCGCTTTGATTGAGATCGTTTTCGAAGTATTCGAGATTTGTACCTTGTACTCAAATCTTTTGTATATTTAATTTTCGTACGAAAAAGTTAAGATTTTATAAACTATTCTGTTTTTTTGCGACAAAACATTTAGATCCTTTCTTAACAGTCTATTTTTAATGCGTATGAAACCAAATTAAAATCTAATGTTCGTCAAGTACTACTTGGCAAGTCATCGTTGAGTCTCCTTACAGTATCTCTTGAAATCCCTATGGTTGCCCTCCTTACTTTTTAATCTCAACACTCTTCTCACTTCAACATCCTTCAGTATGTCTGCAATATCCTTTTCTGTCTTCAACAATCACAATAGTCATTCTCTTACAAAGGAGAGCGCATAAATCACAACTCTAGAAAGGGTGTGGCACCGTCAGTTTGTAATGTCGGCCTCAGAGAAAAAAAATACCGTTATTAATTTCACCGTTGCTCATGCGATGTTGCTATTTTCCGCTGTTATATGGGTTCTTCCTCGTTCAAATATCTATTTTAGCTGCAAAAGTATCATTACTCATTCTTCTAGATTAAAGTTTCGATGCCTTACCTCCTAGATTGTGGACGAAAAAATATGGCGCTTGGTGTACAAAACAAGCTCTTGCAAAATATTACTAGGGTGGATATTAACTTCCGGGTGAAACAGTCACTGTGACGTCGTACTGTTTTCTTTTAATGTATGTATGAACCATTTTGGTCAAAGCTCAGTGATTAAGTAATCCCTTCATATCTGTTTGTGTACACACTTCTTCAAAATTGTTCTTCGCTTTTAGTTGGTTACCGCGTAGACCCTTCGCTTCAGAGTCTAGCACATAGTTACCGAGAAGGGCAGTACAGATGTGTAACAAAATTGACCTTTGATTATCGGATCAAACAATTGAAACCGCTAATATTCATCAACAATAATGAGTTTATATATTTCTTGCCTCTTTTGTGGTCTATTCCTAAAACTCTCAAAACAAAGTTTGTTTCTCTATTTCGTGTCCTTATTATATTGTGTTCAAATACGCATCTTTATCGTTAATTTCAGTAGATCAAAGTGCTACAATTGTCGTTGATTTGTCTTTCATTTGGCAGTTCAGTTGCCCCGCTCTTTTCCTACCCTTTCCTGTGTGTAAGCTAGTTTTTTCCTAAACATTCCCCCACAAATTCTAGAAACATACTCTTAATGGTGTTATTTAGTGTCTTTACAAATTAATTGTCTTAACTCGGCTGCTCGAAAGTACATGACAATCATATCTCTAAAACCATTGCCTGTTTTCCCCTTTTCTTTCTCGTTTCCAATTCCTCTGTCTTAATTAAAAGTGTCACGGTCTATGATTAGCACGTAATGTCCCACTATCAGCCTACTCCCTATATTTCTTTACCTTTGCAATGTCGTATATTTGCCAGCGGTGATTGTCCGCCGTTATTCTTTTAAATTAATCCGCTCAGTATTCTTCGATCGATACATGTGAGCAATATCGATCACGCTGTCTTGATCGCTTAAATGTCGATGGCTTGTGGATGACTTGTCGTTTTGCACTTTTCAAGACTTGAAGTGTCCGTAATTTCACAAGTATATATAATATTACATCATTGGTGCGTACATGTAACATTGCGCCCGTAAAATGTACCAAGGAAATGATACAAAGCTTCTCTACAGTTGTTTACACACTGTTTACAGTTTGGTTCCCGATATAAGAGTGGTCATAGATACCCTTTGGCCACTTGTAGAAACTAATCAAAGCAAGACGAAAGTTCTAGTCATCGGCGATTTCTTTAGTAATTGCGTAGAAAATGGATGAATCTTTCCTAAATCTAGATTGGAAAATGTCATTGAAATTCCTAGGAATTAATATATAGATTGACTTATTGGCTGCCATTTATTCCCCATTTGTCCCCCCCCCCCCAAAAAAAAAAAACAAAAACAAAAAAACAACAACAAAACTTCAGTTCACTGGCAGTTGATACGATCACAAGTGTTATGGATTATTGACATCAGTCAGGGCCTCCACAGACCCGGTGAATGAAGTAACACTGATTTTGGGATAGTGTAACCGGTATTTCCGTCCGTGTTCCAAAATTATACATGCTGATATCACGATGAATAAATCTATCACTAATATCTTCTAAAATAGTGTAGCCGGGATTCAATGCAAATTGGTCGAAAGTATTGTTTGTGAAAACCCTCATGTCGCAGAGGCTAAAGTTATGGATCCTTTTATTTGTAGTTGTTGTTACAACACTTCAGAGCACATAAGCGTACGTTGACAACCATAGGTGGTTTCTGTGATTGAGCTACTTTTATCAATTTTTACCATAACTCGTGCGATATTTCCATTTTTCGCTGTTATGCTGGTTCTTCAGTTTTCGAATATCTAGTTTAGCTGCAACAGTATCCTAACTCATACTTCTAGATTAATTCGAAACCTTACCTCTTTGACTGTGGACAAAAAATATGGCGCTTGTTGTACAAAAGAATCTCTCGCAAGATATTGCGAGGATTAATTCCCGTACGTAACTTTTTTATTCATTGCTCAGTGATAAAGTAAATCTTAATATGTATTCGTGTTCACGCTTCTTCAGAATTGTATTTGGCTTTTAGTCTCTATGGATACGGGCATTTAATGAACATTTATTATTTGCATGATCAAAAGCAGGAAAAATAGATACTTGACATTTGGGAACGAAGATTTACAATGAAAAGAAGGTCAGTCTCTAAGAATCGCAAATAAAAATTTAGTATAGCTATGTGAAAAAGGCTCTCTGTCAGTGACGTTTATTTCGTTGTTGTACCGAAGTAGAATTAGGACTGTGACAAGTGTTCAAAACCATGACTGTTATTTTTCACAACTCATACGATAAACAATCTGGGATACATGATAATTTAAATTGATATAGTCATATATACTGAAACAATACTCATTGATACTTTACTTATACGATTATTAATCTGTCTGTCTCGGAGTGTTTTATGTTCCTAGACACCACTGGTTAAGCAAACAACAATGTCTAAATTCATAGTTTGACTCATAATGCGGTGAGATAAAACGTTTGTCGAAATAACCAGAAAAATGTTTCAACTCCAGACGATATTCCGGTACTGGTTGTTGCTTAAACGCAGGTTTGATAATGAACCACCAAATCAATGTTTCTAGCAAGACTCTGACCTCTAAACCAACTCGCCTACTCAACGATATTAACGTCCTGGTTGTGCCGTTACTTTGACAATTTTAAGAGCTTCACAGATAAGAAAACATGAGCCCAAAAGTTTATTCGACATGCGCATGCGCTTGGGGTTAGAATTAACATTACGACTGCTCTGGGCACAAATCCTTGAGTGTTCTTGGTCTATGGTTAGAAAGGATTTCTTAAGTGTAAGACAATGATTGGAGATTTGCATAATTGCATAGCAGTGGATCTCTCTATTACTGATTAATATCATAAGACTTGAAAAAGTCAGCGTAGCGATCGAGCTTTGATGACTTCTAGAAACAAGCAGGCTGCAACAACTTATTGATACATCATTAATGAGGAGAATATTAATATACTTGAAAATGGAAAATTTAGCTGTTTGTTTCTTCATTTTTCAAATATCTAGTTTAGCTGCAACAGTATCCTAACTCATACTTCTAGATTAATTCGATGCCTTACCTCCTTGACTATGGACGAAAAAAATATGGCGCTTGTTGTACAAAAGAACCTCTCGCGAGATATTGCGAGGATTGATATTTACATCGGAGTGAAGTAGTGACGTCATTTATATTTTAATTCCCGTACGTAACTTTTTTATTCATTGCTCAGTGATTAAGTAAATTCTTATATGTATTCGTGTTCACGCTTCTTCAGAATTGTATTTCGCTTTCAGTTGGTTACCGATGTGTTTAGATCCTTCGCTTCAGGGTCGATGCATTAGCTTATATGGTTACTGAGAAGAGCTTTACAGATGTGAAACAAAATGACTTTCGATTATCGGATCGAAGAATCGCAACCGCCTGTTAGTATTAGTCAACAATAATGAGTTTTCTACATTCTTTGCCTCTTTTGTGGTCTATTCCTAAAACTCTCAAAACAAATTTGTTTCTCTATTTTGTGTCCTTTACCCGTGTAATTACATGCATTTACCAGCAGTTATTGTCCGCGGTTATTCTATTACATTAATTTTATATTTTTTCTCCGCTCGATATTCTTCATCGATACACGTCAGCAATACACTGTCTTGATCGCTTAAATGTAGTTTAAATTGCTTCTAGATGACTTGTCGTTTTGCACTTTTCAGTAATATACCGATATAGCGATATTTTGTGCGGCTATTATATGTTTTATAATTCGGAGTTTTTATGCTTCGCTGTCATTTTGTAAATACATGAGATGTTCCTTTGAACTCTCGCAGATTCCATAGAACACAATTGTGAGCCCCCAGTCTCTATAATTATTAGCCATGTCTGTCTTCCGTCTGTCATATCTCTAAAATTCTACTTTCCTCAATGTCTGAGCTCCTATTTCATAACATGTTGCGGCCTTCGTGTTTATACGATAGTCGTTCTTTTCTAGCATGTGTGCCAAATTTTGTTATATTTCTTTTTTTAGTCTTACAATGCGTGTATTATCAGTATATTACACACATACAAATATTATATATATATATATATATATATATATATATATATATATATATATATATATATATATATATATATATATATATATATATATATATCTCGAAGTATACATATGTCCAAATGGGAAATTACAGTGCTCGATGCTAAAGCAGAGCGTTATAGATAATACATAAAAATTACTTCGAGTACAAAGTAATGAGGTACTTGAAGTAATTTTGTGTTAATATATATATATATATATATATATATATATATATATATATATATATATATATATATATATATATATATATAAACGGCGCCTCCGATTATCTTGTGCTATTTAAACTAAAGTTACAAACTCATTCACGAATAATTACTTTATTCGCTTTTGCGCAAACCTCAATACCTGAAAATGCTTCGGTAGCTGCAGTCTTACTTATCATAAGTCGCACGACTTGCCACCGCCTTCCTTCCCCTGGGGCGAAAGCCTATTGTTAAAGTCGCTGCCTCACGTGACTTTCAATGGGCTTTGTAGCCTGCAGGACAGCTTGATTCAAATACAAAATCGACGTCTATCGGTGCTGTAATGTAATCTTGATTGCAAATTCCTTCGATAGTTTTGCGAAATGCTCAAGCCCTCCGATGAACAGACAAGAATGAAAATCGTGTTACTTCATGTTGTTCAAAGGCGTTTCGGAGCATCGCCATGAAAGCAATGTCGTTTGACACTTTGTTTCACCATGTGATCATGCTTGGCGCCGTCGACGTCAGAGAACATTTTATGATGTTTTTTTATGGCGGAAGTGATGGTTAGGCAGATGAACTTTTATTCAGTAGAGTGTCTCAAAGTCGATATTTTTCAGATTAAGGAAATTGTTGGGCGACTGAAACCTCCGTTGATTGGAGTGGTCGTTTATACTGCTTGTAAGTTACCGCCTTTAAATAGATAAAGAAACTGGTTTCAGCAGTTTGGTGGTCGCCGTTGAATGTATCGAAGAGCTAGATATATCAATTCGACCAAATTTGCTGCTTACTCTTCAGTGGGACGCACAAAAGAAATTTCTCACTCACACGTTTGAACAATTACGTTTGGGGAACAGCCCTTTTGGCCATTGTAAAAGCAGTGCCTTATGTTGACTATAATCTATTCTCAAAAGCTCAGATGCATGACCCTACTTCAAGCCGTATCTCCATTTACATGCCCCATTCAGACCCCGGATCGATGTCGTTATTTCAGTTACCCATTTTAAAGCTCTGCGTTGATCATTGTAAGAAAGCGACAGTGCCCGATATTTGTTCATTTATTGCGTTTTCGTGTATGCGTCCTTATTCAGCTACCGTGACGGCGGTTGCCCGCGGCAACTCGTGATAAGCAGATGAATGGGGCGAGTGGTCATTACACAACTTACAATTGCCATACCTAGGAGTGATAACAATTATTTCATTCAAAACAGGAATTTGTAGCTAAGCTTACATATATTTATGATTCCATTCTTAAGTAGCAGTAAAAATCGGTGGCTTAATCTTTAGTTGTGTCCTTCAAGACTCAAAGTCTTCAGTTGGCTTTCTTTCTATAATCCATAATTTCACCAGGTCCGTCGACAAAATGCCCGAGTTAGGTTCAGAGGGCACCAAATAACGCGATTGAAATAAATGAATAGAGAGGGAGAAACAAAGAATGAACATGCAACTTAACACGATTCCAGATTTAGAAGGACCATTATAACGAAGAAATAAGTCAAATGTCAAACCGCCTACCTTTCATACGGTTGATCCTACAAAGGATAAATGGCTACTTATATTGCGTATCCATAGAAACACGTAAACAAGAATCCAAAACAAAATCCCACGTTATCATGTGATTGACCACCATGTGAATTGTGGTAGATCGATTAGAGACTTTTATCTCTGTACTTTGGTCCCTTTAAATCTGAGATCGATTTTATCACGATTAACCTGCAGGTTGGATCACTCACATAATAATGAAGGTTTGGTTTTTTTAGTATTTGTTTTCGTGTCTCTAAAGATTGAGCATTAATCATTTGTATGATCAACAGACTCAGTGTAACGCACGAAAGCAAAAGAAATTGAGCAAATTACGTTTGATGAACAGCGCTCTTTGCCACTGTAACAGAAGTGCCCCTGAAGGTGGAATACAATCTAAGTTGAAAGCCCAGCTACATAACCTTACAGCGTATCGCAGCTACATTTGCATGGCTCAATCTGACCCTGGAATGACAGGGTTAATTCAAATGCCATTTTGAAGCTCTGCGTTGGTCATGGAAAGAAAGCAACAGAACGCATTTTTGTTTATTTATTTGCGTTTTTGCATGCGGGTACTTAATCGACTACGGCGGTTGCCAATGGCAACTCACGATAAACAGATGGATCAGTCGAGTGGTCATTACAAAAGTGACAGTAGCCATACCTAGGAGTGACATCAGACGTTTCGGTCAACACACTGGCAGCAAATGGTAGCTAAACTTACATACATGTGCAAATGATTCGATGCATACTTAGCAGAAAATTTCGATGACATTTTATTTGTCTTTTCTTTCCTTCAAGACTAAAATCTTCATTTGGCCTTCTCTTTATAATGTATAATTTCACCTGGTTTGTCGATAAAATTCCCCGACATAGGTTCAGAGGGCATCAAATTGCGCGATCGGAATAAATGAATAGAGAGGGACAAACAAGGAATGAACATGCAACACGATTGCAGTTTTAGAAGGACCATTATTACGAGAAAATAAGTCAAATGTCAAGCCGCCTACCTTTCATACAGTTGGTCCTAGAGAGGATAATGGCTAATTAATATTGCGTATCCATAGAAACACGCAAACAAAAATCCAAAACAAAATCCCACGTTATCATGTGATGACCACCATGTGAATTGTGGTAAAATCGATTAGAGACTTTAATCTCTGTACTTTCGTCCCTTTAAATCTGAGATCGATTTATCACGATTCACCTGGGTCAATGACATAATAACGTAGACTTTGTTTGTTTTCTAGTGTTTGCTTTCGTGTCTCTATGGATACGGACATTTATCGTTTGCATGATCAAAAGCAGGAAAAATAGATACTTGACATTTGGGAACGAAGATTTAAAATGAAAAGAAGGTCAGTCTCTAAGAATCGCAAATAAAAATTTAGTATAGTTATGTGAAAAAGGCTCTCTGTCAGTGACGTTTATTTCGTTGTTGTACCGAAGTAGAATTAGGACGTGACAAGTGTTCAAAACCATGACTGTTATTTTTCACAACTCATACAATAAACAATCTGAGATACATGATAATTTAAATTGATATAAGTCATATATACTGAAACAATACTCATTGATACTTTACTTATACGATTATTAATCTGTCTGTCTCGGAGTGTTTTATGTTCCTAGACACCACTGGTTAAGCAAACAACAATGTCTAAATTCAATTGACTCATAATGTGGCGAGATAAAACGTTGTTCGAAATAAGCAGAAAATTGTTTCAACTCAAGACTAAATTCCGGTACTGGTTGTTGCTTAAACGCAGGTTTGATATTAAACCACCAAATCATTGCTTCTAGTAAGACTCTGACCTCTGAACCAACGCGCCTACTCAACGATGTTAATGTCCTGGTTGTGCCGTTACTTTGACACAGATAAGAAACACTAGCCCTAAAGTTTGTTCGACATGCGCATGCGCTTGGGGTTAGAATTAACATTACGACTGCTCTGGGCACAAATCCTTGAGTGTTCTTGGTCTATGGTTAGGAAGGATTTCTTAAGTGTAAGACAATGATTGGAGATTTGCATAAATTGCATAGCAGTGGATCTCTCTATTACTGATTAATATCATAAGATTTGAAAAAGTCAGTGTAGCGATCAAGCTTTGACGACCTCTAGAAACACGAAGGCTGCAACAACTTATTAATACATCAATTAATGAGGAGAATATATAATATACTTAAAAATGGAAAATTTAGCTGTTTATTTGAAGGCAGCATGGGCAGTTGCATCTGCCTAGCTGTGGTTTTCTCAGAAGTCAAAACTTGGTTCTATTTCGAGACGATATGAAAAGCTTTGTACAGTTGTCTGCCAAATGAAGAATATCCAAACAATAATGTTTAACAATCATTTTCAAGGAGATGTGTACTAATTGTTGTACAAAAAACAAACATAAATGACAGATAAAAATTTTTGGACTGTAGGATTTTTTATAACTATATAGATATTGAAAGCTGTTCAAAAGATTTCTATGCTTGAGCTTTAACATTTTAGACTTGACAAGCAAAATAACCATTGATCCACTTGCATCGCATTGAAACTAAACGGATAAGCTCAACAAGATATTTCAGATACTTACCATTGATCATACGTAGAAGTCACTTCTTTAAGCTGCTACAAGTTGTCAGAAATTCTGCCTTACATATCAACAAACCAACAGTCCAGATTTCCAGGTCGTTTAAAGATTTGAAACTTCTGAAATCAATTTTCATCGTTGTTCTGAAGGTTTTAGCTCTTGCGACAAGCTGTTTCCAACGGTAAACGTAAAGGCGCACTGTGCTACTCCGCAAGCGGACATTGAATACATCAGCGACCCGTAACGTTGGATTCCAGTGAGGGTTTTACTTATTTTGTGTGAAGTGACATTCGGAATGGGCGGGAGTTTAAGATTAATTTAACAGCACAGTGAATTCTTTATTTAAGATGAGCCCGCCCAGTCTACCCAAACTACCCTGTTGCTTTATCACGTAGCCAAGAACACACAAACACATAAATGCATTGCGCATGCCCGCATTGGATGATCTTTAACAGCTCAATATGTTCACATTATATTGTCCGAATGGCCATTGTTATATCAACACGCGTCATGAATTCTTGTAATCAAGTTGTTTCACCAGTACTAAAGGTTAAGCAAAGCAAAGAAGTAGAAGCAAAGTACCATATTGTCATACATAGCAAATCTTATGAATATGCTTGGTTTTATTAGCCTATATAGTAATCAACTTGACCGGTGGTAACGATTGCCTGCAGACGTATCTACGTTACTCACTGAACCTGTTTACCGTCTTAATCTTCAAGCAACCGTCTGTCTTGCATTGGGTGGTGTATTATTTTCAACTGATGCTAAAGTCATTAGAAATTACCGATGGTGTAAATATACAAGTAATTTTGTGTTATGATATATATATTATATATATATATATATATATATATATATATATATATATATATATATATATATATATATATATAATATAATACAAAATTACTTCAAGTACAAAGTAATCGTATCTGTTACTTAAGTTTCATGCATCCTGCAATCATCAGACAGATAACTTCATCTGTCTGATGATTGCAGGATGCATGAAACTTAAGTAACAGATACCATTACTTTGTCCTTGAAGTAATTTTGTGTTATTATTTTTAACGGCCTGCTTTAGCATCGAGCAATGTAATTTCCCATGAGGACATCCAGTATACTTCGAGATATATATATGTATACATATATATATATATATATATATATATATATATATATATATATATATATATATATATATATATATATTATAACACAATTACACAAATTACTTCAAGTACAAAGTGTTAATATTTGTCACTTAAGTTTGAAGCATCCTGCAATCTTCAGACATAAGTGAAAAGATTCTAAGATTCTTATCCCTATTTATATTTTTTGGACGTACCATTCTATTTGTAGGTGGTGTTAAAATTTGATAAATAATGTTCGTTTTGGTGGCGATATTTGAAAGTAGCTAAGAGCGTTTGTTAACAGCGTAGATTTGTCAGCATTAATAATGTGCAGCTTTTCTGATAAACAAAGATTACATCACCTGCTTGTGTTAGATAAACTCGATGCTTTGAAAATAATTGACCATGAAATGTCAAAAACTTGGTCGTTGCTTTTCTTGAGTTCCATACAACTTTGACAGTTCTGTACTATTTTTCTATTTCTCGTTAAAGGACGATTGTATGTGGTTAGTGAAACGCGTCTTGCAGGTGTTATTAGTGAGGCCGATGTAACCTTCTCCGTGTTGTCCAACGTTGATACTTTGGCTTGTTTACCACGCCTTTGAAATGACGGTTACACTTCAATGGGCGTGTAGACTTGAAACTGAACTGATAATCATTGAACTCACTCTGTTATTCAAAACCGTATTTAGCTGATCTTGTCAACCTTTTTCAATGGCACGATTAACGGCCTTGACAACCTTCCTACATATCCGTCAGCAGCTACACTTTAAGGAAATCTTCCAGCCGACCATTCCAGCCTGCAGCAACGTCAAGCACAACATAATTGTCTGACATTTATAATAGTGACTGACACACTGTCTTACAGTAATAAAGCTTGCCGTCCTTGGACCCACTTTACTCTTAAAGTGGAGGCATCATGGGCCAGTGGCTAGAGCAGTGGACTCACGATCAAAGGATGGTGAGTTCGAGCCCCGGCATGGCTGTGGTGTTGTGTCCTTGGGCAAGGCACTTTATTCCTCATTGCTTCTCCCCACCCAGGAGTGATGGGTACCTGGTAGGACAGAGGTTGTTATGTGTGCGTTTAGCTCTGCTGCGCTTATTGGCTGCACATGTGAGCTGTTGTCTGCTCCCCAGGGAGTTGAGTGGTATCATATTAGGTCCAGTGACCAGGGGTAATAATAATTGTAAAGCGCCTTGATCACATCTACTTGTGGATATGTGCGCTATATAAGAACCAAATATTATTATATTATTGTACTTGGGCCTCAGCCCAAGTACATTTGTTTTCATTCCGTGGGAAAAAACTGTAAGGTATAACCATTTCTGGCTGAGACCAGGGAGGGCAAAATGTATTGGCTTCATCTTTCTTGGCATAATAAATGGCGTAATGATGTTAACTGAATGGAAGTGCTGCTCTCAGCCAGTCTTGAATAAGTGAGATGTGAATATAAATGCTTCTCTATCTGAGTTTTTGCCACAAAATCTTCTGAATATAATCAAAATGTGCATCGATATGCAACAATTAATGCACCCTCCGTTTCCTAGGCGATGGCACGACCCTTGCTACACCCACGGACGAGCCAAAGTGGGAGGGGTAATTTCGGTTTGGTCGAACAGGAGGGCTCGAGACCAGAATTTAACATTTAAACTTGAAACATGTTTAATCACTGACAAGATGTGGATTAGTGTTAATCAAAGAGAAAGTTTGAAAAGGAAAGGTTTTATATCCCGGACACAATGAAAAACATTACGACTGGAAACTGTACCCCCGGTTGAGAATAGTAATGCCCACAGCGATGGAGAACACTTATCCTTGAGCTGAGAAAACCAGACCATCATTTCGAAATAGAGCTGCAGATTCGAGAAGCTCGTTAAAAATAGCTAGGTATACCCCAAAGGGGTGTTTTCGCGTCTTGAGGGCAAATTTCGCCTCCTTCATTTAGAAATCGTACGTTTGTTTTTCCAGGGGAACACATCATTTGACACAAAATTTGCATGAAAAGGGGTCGCCAGTAAGCACGTGGTCAAATCTGGCATAAGAAACAATATGAAATGTTGGGTAAAGCCAGTCCAAAATAAACTGATTTGAACTTTTGTGTTTTGTAATTTATACCACTGCAGTAACATGACTTTTTTTTGACAACATCACACAATGTAATACGTTTTGAAACTGAATACTCCGACGTATTCTGTGTCCCCTTTGCTAAAAAATACAGTATGCCGATTACCATGTAAGGAGATGATGACGTCAAGACAGATTTGTAGTGCGTTTGGTCTTGGATGGTGCACGAAGTTTTGTCGAGGTAGCTTGTGTATTTTATTTCCTAAATGGGAGATATTAGGGTCGATCTAAGAGAAGGCCGAAAAATGTTATGATACTCTAAGCGAGCTGAACTCCAATGCGAATGGTTGGATAATTTGGAGGATGTCTAGACTGATCTCGTCTCATTAAGATTATTTGGCGGTCAGTATTCAACTGCGTCACAAGTTTGCGTCGAACGGTCAACGAACGATATTTTAGAAATCTGGAGACATGGCACATCGCAGTTTTATTTTAGTATTTTATATTTTACAAAAGATGTAAGAAGCAATGATTTTGTTGAAAATTCTGAAAAAAATATAGGAAGATTTGATCGCGAACACATTTTCACTTGGGGGTCAACTAGCTCTGCGTACGATGCTGTGTGTTCCGCTACAGATATAAACCGCCCCGCTCACCACAGCCCTGCAAAGACCCGTACGTTGGGTCGGTGACTTCAAATCCATTTTGGGACTTGACGTAAAAAGCCAAATTACTGCCGAAATTCAGCGTTCTTGGGCCCAAGTCGTATCCCAGCCTACCTCAGCTACTCGATCGCTTCCAAAAATGACAGTCTTTTATTCACTTCTCGTAAATAACCGTCGATGTCGGCAACTCTCTCGCTGGCCCTGCGTACGATGCTGTGTGTTAGGGGAGAACCATTTGATTTCTGGGGGGTATGGAGGATTTTGAGAAAAAAAATTTGTCACCAGGTGAGATAGAAGAAAAAAAAATTGATCCTGTCATGGCCTGAGAAAAAAAAATTGTCATAACAGACAGAAGTGAAAAAAAAAATTGTCACAATGCACCAGAAATTAGCAAAATTTGGAACCCTATTCTCATGTATTCTTTGCCGGCGCGCCGCCATAGGCGGCGCAAATGTTTTTACCACAAGCAATTCTTATGTTTTTTCCAGCACTTATGATATAAGCATGCACTACATAGGTCTACTTTACACCTCAGTACACTCAATGTTTTCCTTCCCTTTTCTGACCCAAGAAATCATATTTCAGGATTTCTGTTGCAATATCTCAATGGCATAGGCACTATCTAAAGGGGACTTTTTGACTTCTGTAAATTGTGAAAATTTTAAAACACAAGACAGGAGTCAATAAACTAGTGTTAAAATCAATATATTATTCTCTCAATAAAATATATTAGGAAGATGTACAAGTTGACAATGAAAAATTGAGGAACAACAAATTAATGGAATACAAGGGAGAGGGTCACTAAAAAAATTGAAAACTTCAGGGGGGCGTTACTCAAAATGTGGAGAGGAAGAAGGGGACGGGGTTACTCAATTTTTTTTTTGGCGAAATAAATTGAAACACATCTCAGATTACACCATTGCACACATCCATTTCTCAAAATTTTCAATGTGAGAGGAGGGCCACCCCGTCTTGTGCTCTCCTCCCCCTTGGGTCTTCTGACAGTTTTACTGGTAAAAGACAAATTTAAAATACCTGTCGGATTGCACTACACACTGCACCGTGGCGCACATCAATTTCTCAAAATTTTCACAGGATCCTGGACAAAACTGAACTGTTGTGAATTCATCCTTTATTATCACAGAAACATGTTCTCATTTACCTCAGTTCAATGACCATTTTGACAGTTAAACATACCATATTCATGTTTTTCATTAGAAGCTGGCAGCTGAAAAAATGACACAAGAAGGTCACAGATTTTCCGTTCCTGTATATTTATTTATCTTCAGTCTCTGGCAAACAGAACTATTTTTCACAATTGTATTGTCATTGTTTGGTTGTTGAATATTGTGACACAAACACTGATCATGCAAAAAACGTAAAAAAATATTGCAGTGTTTCAATGTCATTTTCAAACAGTTTTACAGAGTGCAAAATAACCTGAAATTCCTCTCAGATTGCACCATTAAACACATCAATTTCCCAAAATTTCCAATACGAGAGGGGGAAACCCCTCTCGTGCTCTCCCCCTTGGGGTGTTCTAACAGTTTCACTTAGTAAAAAAATAAAAAACACCTCTCAGATTGCATCAGACTGCATCATTGCACACATCAATATCTTAAAAATTTCCATGCAAGATAGGGAAAAGCCCCTGTGACACTTTCCCCCTCAGCCTCTCGCGTGTTCTCCCCCTGTACTTTCAAATTCTGCCCGGTCAGATATCCTAGTGAAGACTCTGTCATTCAAAATTTCTGAGTTTCAGGCCGTAAATAATGACGGCTCCCTTATATACAACCATCACAAACTTGATGACAAAGAAAAAAAATTTGCATTGCTACTCCATTTGAAAAAAAAAAATTGATGCAGCTCTGACAGTAGAAAAAAAAAATTGCTGTCACTGTGACAGGAAAAAAAAATTTGCTCCCATACCCATTTCCTCCATACCCCCCCCCAAAATCAAATGGTTCTCCCCCTTAGCTGTAGCACATAGCATCGTACGCAGGGCTAGGGGTCAACACGGGGTCGCAGCCATGTTGCCTCAAAACTTATTTCTGTCTGCACTCAAAACTCAAAAATGTCGCATATGAACCTGAAAAATCGATGTAATTGTCAAACTTCGGCGAAATTTCAGCCTATAGACAAAATTTCATCTAGGTAAGGTAAATTTATTGAAATTTGATCGACAAATAATCCTGAGCTTGAACGTGACAGCTCGCCTTCTCCGGGAAGTCATGCATCCGGCCAGCTGCCCATATGGCCGGGTGCATGAGATTGTTTTCAAGCGACGGCGGCAGACCGTACGGGGCTCTGGATATGAACCTACCGCCGGTGTAGCTGTAATAACTGTTGCGTTGTTTTTAATCACCACGGACGAAGTCCGAGGGGACTTATAGGTTTGGTCATGTCCGTGCGTCCGTGCGTCCGTTCACGCCTAGTACCCAACCCCATACAGATGCACGTCGATTTGTTTCACAATGCTATCAAATTTGGCCGTGTTAGAGGACTTTTTAGTTTACACCTCCATAGACTCCCATGTATAAGGCAGTTCTCCATAGACTCGCATGTATGATGCCAAGAAAAATAAAAATTTAGTTTCTCATTGTATTCATATTGCCTAAAGGATGCAGTGACACAGTTTTTTTGTCCCCACGGATAAAGTCCAGGGGGCTTATAGATTGGCTCATATCCGTCCGTGAGTCCATCAGTGAGTCCATCGGTTCACGCAGATATCTCAGACATTTTGACAAATATCATGTGACCTTGGTGACCTTTGACCTGAAATATACATTATTGTCCATAACTCAGTAACCACAAGTGCTAAACCTTTCATATTTGGTATGATGGGACACCTTATGACGCCACATATTGTACCCCATTAATTATGTGCATATCTAATTATGAGCGAGCCAATAGAGCAAGAGGTCTGATTTCTGATACTAGTATATAGGGATAAGTTAACAATATAATTTGTTTGACAAAAGTTCACGTGACCTCAATGACCTTTGACCTCAAATATACATATTGTCCACAACTCAGTAACCACAAGTGCTACACCCTTCATATTTGGTATGAAAGGACACCTTATGACACCATATATTGTACCTCATTAATTATGTGCATATCTTATTTTGAGCGAGCCAATAGAACTAGAGGTCTGATTTTTGGTATATAGGAATAACTTAGCAATACAATTATTATGACAAAATGTGACGTGACCTCAATGACCTTTGACCTCAAATATATATATTTGTCCACAACTCAGTAACCACAAGTGCTACATCCTTCATATTTGGTATGATAAGACACCTTATGACACCACATATTGTACCTCATTAATTATGCGCATATATAATTTTGAGCACGCCAATAGAGCTGGAGGTCTGATTTTTGGTATATAGGAATAACTTAGCAATACAATTATTTTGACAAAATGACACGTGACCTCGATGACCTTTGACCTCAAATATATATATTTGTCCACAACTCAGTAACCACAAGTGCTACACCCTTCATAAATGGTATGATGGGACACCTTATGACACCACATATTGTACCTCATTAATTATGCGCATATCTAATTCTGAGCAAGCCAATAGAGCTGGATGTCCGATTTTTGGTATATAGGGATAACTATAGGGTAGAAATCTAAATATGCCCATCTAAATATTAGACATCTACCATCGAGAACAAAAGAAATTTGCTGTAATTTGAATATTTAAGGAGTTTAAGCAATTCCCGCTATAAATAAAGAACCCCTGCCTCAAACTCCACAAAAGTTGCTAGACATATTTTGCCGTTGTCATGCCATTGCTTCGTTTAATAACCAGTTAATCAAATGCCTCATTGACAGGAGGAATTCAAGACCATATTTGAATAGTAGTATATATTGTCCTCAAATTACTCTATCACGGCCCAAGTACTCATTGCCTTCAGCAATACTGCCTTGTTATTATTATTATTATTATTATTATTATTATTATTATTATTATTATTAATTTCTTCAACATCCCCTCCACTAAATCTGTCAAGCTCGTGAAAGTCAGATCCCACCTTCCAGTCATCCAGTCGAGCAAGACTGACATTTGTATGACCTATCGGTTTATATTTTTAAAGGTAATCTTGTCCAGCATAGCGACTGCCTCTGTCAAAGTATCACTTTCATAGTTGCCAGGCGGCAGTATCTTGTTTTATCATTTGGTATATAAGCTAAACAGAATGGCATTGTTCATTAGACATACTACAGGTAATCAGAATACGTTAACTAATTATACCCCTCAGTAGAGCTCAAAAAAGCCATGGCACTGCAAACGTAGTCCAAGAATATTTCATCTGTGATCCAACATTTTGTTTTTATGTTAATGCTTGACTTCGTATTCGCAGCTTGAAAGATTCACTGATTCGCACCGAACAATGGGGACATAACTTCAAATGTTGGGGCTATAATACGCCGGATGAACAAAGGCTCCGTTGAGGATCGTTCCGTTCAGGCTATGCTTTCCAAAGAATACCGGGAATAAATAACACCAGTACCACCATGTCTGTTGTGATTTCATACTCCTGAGGCAATAAGTATTCACAAAACTATTTGTTTAACTTCAAGCGGGGGTGATACTTCCATTTCATAGCATATCCTATGATAAGGGAAATCCAAGAGCAGACTTCGTTAAGACATCCCCAGTCTGAATAAGAAAGTCTCAAGAAGGTTTGAAGTTGAGACTTAGTAAGCCTATTACATCATTTTAAGGTATCATCCATACTGTATATGATATGGAGGCCCGACATAGTCATAACAAAATCCATGATGTTCAAAGGCGGATAGTCAACTTGCTTATACGTGATCAAGACTATTGCCTACCTCTCGGAGGCGGGATAGATGAGTCGGCCTTCGGGTTTTCATATAAAACTTTTATCTAAAAATCAAGACTTTATGAACAAAATTGCCAAGATATCTGAACATTATAACTTCAACCTAGGATATTTTGTAGGACATTTCATCTTGATCTAGTAGTCTCTCAACTCAGATCGTTGATATCCAGTAATCCCAGCAAAGAAACGTTAGACGAAAACTTGATTTAATTGCAAAATATAACGTAACTTTAAAGATGTAACTGACATGTTCGAATTGTGTGTCAAATGTTGAGAAATAAAGGACATTAAGAATGTTGCTAATGGCATACAGATGAAAACAATGGTCACTTCATCCTTTCCCTTTTAAAAGTGAATAATTAATTCAGAGATATAAAAGCAAGTCTTAAATCTTTCTCTTATATTGTCTTCCGCCTCGACCTCCATCTTATGAATTGAGAGATTTCTGAACACATTGTTGACGATATTGTTTATTCTTCAACCAGGATATATACCATTTCCAAAGTCTCAAAGTCTTACAAATCTCTACAAATGTGGATGTATATACGATTAGGACGCTATTCACACATATGAGCTAAGGGAGTTTGTGTTTTAACGATTTTATTCTGGACCAAAGAGGATGTTAATCCGACTTCAAAACTGTCACTTTAACTACAGGGCCTTTGTAAAAATTATACATTACCAAAAGAGTTTGAAAGTATCAGTGGTGTTCCATCTGCCAACTTTTTAGATAGCTATATGTATTTTCATTAAAATTAATGTATACATTTAGATTAATGTGGCTTATGTCAAATATTTATTAATATCCATTACCACAGACAAACATAGACAGACTCGCAACGGGTATTGTTTAAGGCGTGAAGCGGTTACGTAACCCATCCATGTTCGCCTCGCCTCAGGTTGCTCTCCCCTCTCTTTTCCGAAGAGTGCCGACCTTGCATCCTTCGGTAATTTTTCGGTTTTCGCCAATTGTTAAGCGAATTTATGTTCGGCAAGGTTGTTGTCTTGTGGTGCTGAGCGGAATTCACGTGCTGGCGAAAACGGGAGTGTTTTGAGCTTCAGAAAAGTGAGTTTTACCGTTTAAAAAAAATTCCTCTCATATTTTTATGAATATATAATGAGTGTGTTTGAACCAAATTTGCAAGTCTTCTATCGATGCTGTCTGGTTTTACTCAATGGTTTACGGTTAGTCATATCGTCCTTTACACGGGCGTAGAGGAAGGACATGTTTATGAAACTGCTGGCGTGTTATGTTTTGATTGGCGTGAAGCAGTGTTTCTGGCCTGAGAGCTCACAAAGTAACTATGGTTGCTACGCGACTTGCAGTACGATGCCATCTCGTCGTATTTTTCGCATAATCTCGTGCAATTATCAACCACAAACAAAGCCTCCAAAAGTTTAACACCTTTGAAGCTCATTTTAATATGAAAAGCCAATAGTCTACCGAGACGACAAGGGGACAAAAGGCATGACACGTTTCCAGTCTGTTCATATTTGTCTGTGCCATTACACATTACAAAATCGATAGAACGGGTAAACATAATCAATTCTGAAGATGTATGTATTATTCTGCCTCATTCGAATATTCAACGATTGAAAAAAGGTCTCGCACTGTGATGAATTGGTATAACTGGATCTGTGGTTGTAAGTTACACCATTAACGTTGCACGGCTTATATCGAAATTATTTTTTCATTATTTTTGGTCTTTATCCTTTAATGGAATAATACTTTATTCCGCTCTCAGCAATTCAGAAGTTTTGCATCGCTTACTGCAGAAAATTTAAGGCCTAACCTTTCTCATGTTGAGGCGTCTCATAGTGATAGGGAGCAGAAAGATGTGCGTGAGCTGTTTTGCTCAGTCACAAATAGCAGTTCTGTAGACTGGTCTGATCCAGGAGCGCCACCTGTGCCAGGAGTGTGGGCCACTACACATAAACACTCGGGTCAGTCACAATCAGGGTGCTCTAGACAGATTTCGACATGTTACGCTCTAATATAAAAAAATGTTGAGCAAAATTTAATGAAACATTGTTCTTAATATGAAACAACCAGTAGAACCAAACAGGCCCCATCGAAAAAATGGAGTTTTTGTGATGATTTTGAGCTGAGCAGTGAAAAAAGTACCCTAAAAATGGGTCAAAATGGGCGTTACGCTGTTTCATCTGAAAAAGCACATTTTGTAAACTCACTTTTTGAAACTGTTAGATTATTTTTTTTCGATTATTCAGAATATTTAAAGTATCATATAGCATTCCTTCTTTCTTTTGCAAGTTATTTCATCTGAAGACATGAATTTGAATGGAAATGGCGTGATAACAAGTGAATTTTTTGTGTCGTTACGCTTTTTATATTTTGACAACAGCATTGATTTATCTCTCTATTATCACTTGGAAAACATTACCCTAGAATGTTTCCTAAAACATTTATTTGATTGGAAGACCAACTGTGATTAGTTGGTACTAAATGTTTATAGGGTCAACGTATTGATTATGAATGACAAATCATGATAGTTGCCCAAATTTTTTGTCCCAAAATTTTGTAGTGTCCGTGACACCCTCATAACTTTCAGCCATATTCAGATAGTAGAGATCTGATGTCACTAGCCAAAGTGGCCCTGTTTGCCTTCCTTATGTGTTACAAAAATATAATCCATTTACCACTTGTATTGTTTCAGTATATAAAAAAGGGGCCAAATGTAATGTCCGTGACAGCCGTAGTGTCCGTGACACTAAATCCATACATTACTTGTTACAGTGATTTAAGCTGGTAATTCTATTGTTTACCAGCTGAAGTTACATTTTTACAAGAGAGTAACTTAGTTTTTGAGTAAGACATCAAATGAAATATATTAAACCAGTGAAAGATGTTTTTTCTACCTTTTAAGATTATAATGTTAAAAAATCGGTCCTATGAAATAACGGTATAGGGTTTAAAAAGGACCAGAAATAATGTTATCAGTTATTTCCCAATATAACTTGAAGATAGAAATGTTATTTATAGTGAAATTAAGGCAAAGCACTGAACAAACTAATTTACTTTCACATTAAAACACTTTCCATTTGCAACTGGCTTCATGTCACGGACACTACACCTAACAAGTGGTTAACCATTTTTACTGCATTTACATTTAAATTCACCTGACATCTGAAGTAAACTTCATAGACCATAATAAATCCTTTTAAAAACAAAAGAAAATGTGTTTTTGAATTATATAAGGGGGAAAGTGGTTGCAAATCTGACTACTTATGATGATGCTGCAGTAGTGTTAGCCCCAGTACAGATCTCTGTCAACAGTGATGCATATAAGGGGAGGGTTTATGTCCCTTCAAATTACTTTTCTCTTTTAACCCTTTGTTTGCATTATAAGGCTGTATTATTAGTGTTTGATGAAATTTCAATCGTGTGTTGGTTGTTAAGGGAAAGCTATGGTGAGACATAGTCGGATCTATCATGTGATGTCTATTAATGCTGTGATCCTGAAATCTGTTTGGAAACCCAAGTGTGTGGTTTCTCCTCAGTCGCAAAGTTCTGTCTTTCCTAAGTTGTTGGGTCAGATATTTTGTTTTTGTTATACTTGTTGATGTTTTCACGTGTTATTGGCTTCAAATAACATCAATATTTCTATATTTTTATCTTGTGTTGAGATTATTGTTAACGTTTTGTCTCTTTTTGTGAACTTTGTTTTGACAAGTGTGTCTTTTATGTTCTTGTTTCTTTTTTGTGGGTTATTATTGGGTGGTTTGGGAAAAGGATTTTTAATGTTTTGTCCTTATCAAGTTCCTGCTAGTATTTTGCAAGACTTTCTTTCAAGTCTTTGGGCTATTCAACAACGAACTCTACCGCTAAATATGTGGCTGTTTAATGGGCTGAAATGCATTGCCATGATTGCATTTCATAAACTGGAAATGGAAATCATCTCTGAATACCAAAATGTGATTCACTTTTGAAAAAGATTCAGAAATGACATTTTCATAATTTTTACTGGAACACAAAACCAACTGGCAGAGTTTAGCTATAGAATAAACAAAATGCACCCACATTAAATTTACAGTTAAGAAATCACTAGAAAAAATAACATTTCTCGACGTCAAAATTTTGAAGGGCCCAAGGCACAACCAAGAAAATATTTTGGATATTAAAACCCACACAAACTAATTGGAACATTCCAATACCTGGACAGAGAATCATGTTACCCAAATCAAATTTTAAAGGACTAATTGAAGATGAAATAGTCAGATACTTCTGTACATCCAATGACCCAAACGATTTCAAGGAGAGAGTTGATTTCTTTACAAGAAAATTAATTTACAGAGAATACACGGAAAAAGAAAAACTAGAATTACAACAGAAATCAAACACAGGAATTGAACTCAACAAAAAGTACAAGAAAAATAAAGAAGGAAACAAAAAATAATCTAATCTTCACAACAACATATAGGCCATAAACTAACACAAAACACTTTAAAGAAAGTGTTGCAAACTATTGGGAGGAACTTGAAAAGGACGAAACATTAAAACCCTTTTCCCTGAACCCCCAATAACAGCCTGCAAAAGAAACAAAAACATAAAAGACACACTTGTAAAAAAAAAATTCACAAAACAATCTCAACACAAGATAAAAATATGGAAATATTGGCTTTATTTTTTAAGCCAATAACACATGAAAACGACAACAAGAACAAGCATATAAAAATCAAAATATCTGACATAGGATCACAGCATTCAAAAGACACCACATGCTAGATCCGACTATGTCTTGTCAAAGCTTTCCATAAACAAACAGCACAAGACTGAAATTTTATCAAACACAAATAATACAACCTTATAAAGCAAACAAGGGGATAAAAGAGAAAAAAACATTACGGGACATAAATCCTCCCCTTATATACATCACTATTGACAAAGATCCGTAATGGAGCCCACACTACTGCAGTACCACCATAAATAGTCAGCTTTGCAACCTCTTTCCCCCTTATACACAATAGATGCTGACCAAATACTTAAAATACTCAAGTCACCTACAAATATCACTATGAGTGGCAAGAGAGTATTATATTATACTCTTCATGACTTTAATTAGACTTCTGATATAGAGAATTTGTGTTTAATATCGTCTTTTAAACTGGTAAAGAAGTTGCCCCTTTGATTATTCAAATGTGTAGTGTCCGTAACGCTACTGAAATACAGTTAATCACAATAATATGTTGGAAACCAAATGTTCAGTAAATCATTTATTGTTCACTTTATAGTGTTAATAGGACAGTTTTGTATTGTTTAGCATTTTCTACATACCGGTTATCATTGTCTACATACCAGTTATCGCAAGAATTTTTGCATTCAGTGTTGTATTTCTGATAAAATTTTCTGGTTATTGAAAAATACCATTACTACAAATATTCTTTATGTCAAACTTCCTTAAAAATATGTTTTCGATTTGTTTGTAATCAATTTTGTCACAATGTTACTGTTTTTAGAGGTTTACTGGTTATAATAAACAATAGTTTATTTCACACACATATTCCTGAATGTGTAGTGTCCGTGACGCTTTTACCATACTACAAAAATGACTAGAAAACTAACAAAAATGAGCAAAATTTCGCTGCAAATACTATTAATGTTTTCTAAAGACTTCAACAATTGCAGTAAAAAATAATATAAATGTATTAAAGGGCAAATCTATAAACTAGAGGAATCATAAGCTCATGGGAGAAAAAAATATAAACTTCTTTTTTGTTCGTAATAAATCATTTTGCAGGAAATCATGCAAAGCTGGGTAAAATCCTGATACATTCACCTTATTTTCTACAACAGATGTATATATTTTCTGGTTAAACTTTTAAAAACAATATTTGTACAAATGTTGTATAGTCTACTATGTTATTTCTCCATCAACTCATAATATTTTGTAGTTTCCGTGACGGTGTGTCTACACAATAAAGAACTGGTTGCCATGGAAATACTGAGAAAGTTTGGTTCACAACTTTTCAAGCAAATATGTACCAAACCTTAAGCTTTGTGAATTTAGTAAATTTAGATATGTGTCTACGAGATGAAATTTTGACAAAGTGAAACACTCTAGAGCACCCTGATTGTGACTGAGCCGACTGCCCTCAACTTAGAAAGCTCGCCCGACTTGAGAGGATTCGGTGAACGTTATTTTTATTTTGATAGTGAATGGCTTATTTGTGGTGCCGCCGAGGAGAAAGTCGTTATTCAACGAACTCATTCATCAGTCAAAAACAGGTGAAGCACTCCCACTTAAAATATCTTGCGAGATCAAGTGAGTGCTTTAAGAATTAATTTTGTTCTGACGGCCCGCTACAAGAATATGCGAAAGAACTTAATTGACACGGGTATTTGGCCGGTATAAATCTGCTTTATCATAAAAGAGAGAGTTTAATGTTAAAATAAAACGAACACAAATACATTTATGTTATGAGTAACTAAAATCACAGTCTCTAATCAAATCAAGCTGCATCTAATTGATACTTTAATTAGTAGTACACCATCTTCAGGGAGGAACGCTTTCTAAGAAACTGCTTTATTTGTATCAAAGGTCTATTCTCCCTTTACTTAATACTTGATTTGAACCCCTGATCACTTGACCACACACCGATGTCTGTCTGTAAACACTGCCTAATAAGTTACCGTTTTGAACCTATAAAGAGATGAAATTGGTCGGTCTACATGTCGCGGCGTATTAATATCATGCAGTTTTACCCCGAGCACGAGAGAGAAACTTCAGAGTAGCAACAATTGCTGGGAGGATATCTGTTTTTAAATGCATGGACCGGCTTTGAAATCATGAAAAAGGACCAATATGCAATGCATCTTACAGATTTACTGCACATATTTAGGAGCGAAGCGTAAATACATGAGAGCGTACACTCTGCAATTATATTCCAACCCGATAACGAAATTATTGTTTTGAGTCGCAATGTTTACGTGTAATATTTGCCCTTTCAACAGAATGCAACTTGTATTTGCCACAGAATGTCTCAATATACATTGATTGCTAATTACAAGTTATCACTGTCTTTGTGGTTACGGCAAGATAAATTTACACTTATTGTTGTGGTGACGGGATGGTATAGCGTAATGACTGAGAAACTGTACTGTGAAAGTGTGAAGCAATCTCGTCAGAGAAAAGTTAGCGGTTTACAACGTAGAGATTGAGAGAAGTGACTGGTTGCTGCATTTTATTGCGATACTCTAAACGTCATCAAAAACAAATGACATTATCACTCGACTCGACATCGACATATGAAGACACATTAAAGTCCCAATAGCTGCGAATGTGTGATAAACCATAGACTCTCGAGAGTCTATGGATAAACCGATTTCAAAATATCCCAAGTTAAGGTAGCACGCACCTCGAGGACAGACATTCTGACTCTCAAACTTTTACAATTCCCTTCTGATTTACCACATGTGGGGGTTTATTTAAAGCTCTTGGTGAAAGAAAACTTTTCATCGGCTTAGTTTTTTGAAATTCGAAAATTTTTATTTTTCGCCATTGAGTTAACACAGGGATGGCGGCCATTTTGAATTTCTAATATCGGTAAATCTTGGGTTATTTGTTTCTCTGGTACCAAAATTTGCACGGTGACCCCCTATTTTTATTCTTGATTTTGAAAGAGAATGATTGAAAGATTCCTTAAGGAAAGTTAGAGCAAACGTTTAAGTCTTTCACTTTCGAGGTGCATATTACCTTAACCAGAGTTTTCTTTGAATAAGACCCATTAATGACTTAAAAGTGTGTAACTCTTATCATAAGTGTCAAAAGAGGCATGTACATTCAAACATTTTATCATTCTTTTAGATTTCCCGCAATTTTCAAAACGAATCATATGACAGTGATAATAAAGATTACAACAACAAAATATTGGTAATTGTGTGTTGTTTAATCAAGTAATGGCATCTTGCTTATTTCCTTTATGATCACTATGTGTATGTGCAAGAAATACTGCATTTTTGTACTTTTGCGTGAGGGCGCCATTTTATGAGTGCGGCACCCGTTTATTATTTAACCTATTAAAATGCGTAGGCATGGTCCAAATCAGTGAGCAGTGATACTTCTATACATGTCTTTCAATTAGCACATTTGCACGAACCAACTTTTGTTTGACAATAAAATCACGAAACTAGTGCATAAAAATCGCAGCTATCCAGGGGCTTTAATCATTTGTAACATGCTTTTTTTGTATTTATGAAGAAATTAGCATTAGCGTGATCACAAGTACTTTCCAACATCGGTAACTGTGACTGATAAACAGCAATTCAGTATATCATGTGATGAACTTTTAAAATCGTCAATTCGGTGACTACTTACGTTAAAAATCACTAACCATGCGGTTGGCACCCACTTCTGTAAAGCTGGGAGCACAAATAATCCGTAACTGTAGACGTAACAGTGGCCGCCCAACAACAGCCCAATTTATGAGTTTATTGAACATTGTTTAACGAGGGAAGCCTCGTAAGCTTCAGTAAAGATGCTTATCTTCCCCAGGGCCCCTATTGATCTGTGCTTGTCACGTGCTTGTCACTATTACGTCTACAGTTAGGATTATTTGTGCTCCCAACTTGACAGAATTGGAGGTCTTAGCAGAGGTAACAGTCTCACTTTGATAAAAAATTTACTTTATCATAATTTACAATATTTGGTAAGTTCTCGAAGTGATAATATAATTGCACATTACCGCATTTGAAATCGTGATATTAATCTACTACATATCGGCGAAGCGTTTTAGAACATGAATCGCAGACAACAGCTTGTATTGCATGAAAGGTAATTTCAGTATAAATTTTGTCTTCGCAATCGTAGCATATTTCGTATGAAAAAATTATTCGAAGGCATGCATCGACTTTTCAGTATACGTATTCTTGACAACATGAAACCACACAGTTCGTTCATCCGACATTCACATGATTTTCGCACTGTATGCGGAATGAAGAGTAGTGTAATTATTTTGATTTTTTATCTTAAGGGTGAAGGGCAAGCAATTGACCTTTTTAATCTAACAGTTCTCTGGTGATTAATAAGCTCAGAACCCCCGTAAATTATACATTTTCCCAAAGCCTAGATATGGGTGAAATATTTTGGTTTCCCTATATTTTGTCTCAGTACTTCAAGATATCGGACTCAAACTTGCTGGAATGTAAGCTGTAATAACGCTCTTCAAAAGTTTGTCTCAGATTTTTTTATATCTTACTTAGTTTTTAGCACAATTTTAAAGAAATCAACAAAAGTTAAATTCACCGCTCTGGAAGTTTTTCTGGCATAAAGATTGTTCCAGTGGTTTAAAACAAACTCTTTTGAAAATCCTTAAGACAGCTTGCACTCACACAAATTTCAGCCACATATTTTAAAGCGTTGAAACAAAACATTGGGTTAATCCATTTTGAAAGGTTATGCAAATTACCTGTCACGTGATAGTTAGGTAAACAATGATGACACTATGGTAACCAAAATTTTTACCCTTATCTAGGCTTTCCGCAAATATATAATTTATGGGGTTCTGAGCTTATTAACCACTACAGAAATGTTAGGTAAAAAGGTCAATTACTTGTCTTCGAACCTTAATCTATTGACTTTTCCCGATATTTTATTGCCTTTGAATCTCCGCCATATTTTTACTCATAAAATTTCTTCTGTCATATTGGATTGGCAGGCAGGTAGGTGATTCAGTAATTGCACGGCATATTTTATCTGCGGCTATCATAATGCTGAACTTACAGTGAATAAGTACAATGCCAACATAGTTTATGTTCTTGTTTGTCAATTTATACATAAAGTCAGTGAACAACTGAAACGGTACATGACTACGGCATTGCACAATGTATTCATCATATAGTGAGTATGCACTTAGTAGTTATCCAAAATTGTTATGCACGTCATCGGTCCCGCATTGCATCTGAGGTAATTGTATACATTAGATTTTACTCGCTGGTGTATGTGCATACTTTTTCTCATTGATTTACGTTAAGCCACTGAAGTTGCGCCGAAATATAATTTCACTATCTTTTCAAAAAACCCCAAAAACTGATAAAATTTGCTCTGCTTCGTTGGCTGGTCTTTAGCAAATCAGCCCAGGTTTCATCCGTGACAAATCTCTGCTAGTAGGTCGAGGTATACTATCCGTTTTAATTACCTATTGATGCACATGACTTCGACTGAAAAGTGCGTTGGACATATTGTCTAAATCAGCTTTTCCCGGCCATCAGGTCATTGATCAACGGAGGAATGGAATTATGATTTGCTCGGTTTCTTTCCTGTTTACTTGAAAGTTGCTGGTAGACTTTAAAAAACTTAGTACAATAGCAGATCATTAAACCGTAAAGTGCTGTTTTCAGATATCCCCGTGAAGTTATCACCAGCCTTTAATGCTCTAAGATTTTACAACATTAAGAAAGTTATTCAAACTCTGTGATTTGTTGACGTGACATAAACAGAAAATTTGGCTCGTATGTTCACTTACGTGAGATGTCGCCATAGTGATTAGTCTTTTGTCTGTCAGCTAGATATCTCAAGAATGGCTCCTTGAATCATAATTAAAACCAGCACATATTCTGTTATGAAATAACAAGAGCTGGGCATAGCTAGCATAGTTAATGTTGATTTCCATATCTCTCGTTCAGAATAAAACATTTTTGGAATAAATCCGTCGGTTTTTAAAATTTGCTACAGATATTGATCATATGGCCATATTATTTTGAAAGTTACCATCTCATGGCGCACTCGACCTTTGATATATGAGCATGTAATAACATGTGACGTCGACTGCTGGTTGAACACATCACGGGGCGATTATGCGGACCAGGCCATGACTTTTGATCGTGTCAATAGAATGTCGCTCACACGTCATGCCTGACTGGGAGTCGGTCTGATTTACCGTTACCGGAAGCAACAGGTGGTTTGAGTGTATGCAATAGAGCTGAACAGCTCTCTGTAAGCTGTTCATGCTTTTTTTAACTTTATGAAATAAAAGTGAAGAAATAGTAACTATTAGAGTAACTTGTGCCAGTTTTGGTGCGCACTGTTTAACCGAACACAAAATGTGCGAAGAGAAAATTAGCAAACTATGCTGAAACAACCATATCGTCCTGACGCTTTTTTAGTGTATATTTACGAATGTAACCAGAACTTATGTATGAAATAGAAGGATATTATTCTTATAATTCTTTCCCCTGCACGATGCAACATAACTAATAACTGTGGTGGTGATGGATCAACGTGCTCTTGCTGTCAAGAGGTTTGTGCCTTTTCTACAATATTTTTTTCAATAAAAATTGATACCTTTCGTACGAGATCTGACTGTTTCGGACAGAGAAATAAAAAATTACTGAAAACAATGAGAAATTCACGGCTCAATTTACAAATTAGTTCTACCTTAGATATTCAGGAAACCGTTGTTACTACAGAAAGGTATGAATTTTGTGGCTTTTATCTTCTGCAGTCTTAATTTCCTATGCAAAATAATTCGGTCATTTGAACATCTTCTTGGATGATGAAAATTAAAGATTTTCATCAATAAAAGTTATTACGCATTTTCTCTAGTATGTCTTAGTACAAATTCGAAAGCGTGTGTTTATATGTTGAATAACTTTGAATAACTCCTTTTGCTTACCATATAGGAAACATTCGGATACTTTTTGCTGCAGAAGTTTTTCAGTTCTGTTCTTAAGGCATCGTCTAGTCCACCTTGTGTCATTGTTGCATGTTATTGGCACTTCCATCACATTAATCAGACTAATGAGCGTACATCCGCTATTTTTGACAACATTGGCAAAACCGAAGTATTGTTGGTGTATTTCCATTATATTTTACTGTCTAACAGTCGCACACGGCTGGATATACGTTTCTATAAAACTTCACGTATTGTTTGAACGCAAACCTATCACGAACGTCCGATAAGTATAAACGTCCACATTGGTTGACATAAGTGGCCATGTGTTCCACATCGGTTGGCAAAGCCATGTATGAGAGAAACGGATGATGAGCTAAATCTGAGACATTATCATCGATTCGCCAAGCCGATTGGTGTAGGAAAATAGTAGTATTTGTCATTTAATATTCCTTCATGCAAGCTGCTTTATTGTGTGTGAAGGTAACGCCAATAGTACAACTGACCATTGTATGGTCTGTAGATATTACTGCTACGGTACTACCCAAAGTTGTACATGCAAATCACTTTCCTGTTGCTACTGGATAATCGATCAACTGTGAGTTATGTGAATTTTATTCTGTCTGATACATGTGTGTTATAATATGAATTGAAGTCAACATTTAAATGACAGTTTGAAGTAGCGTCTTTTCACCAGTTAGTATCACATGTTGTGTGGCTGTATGGTTTAAAGCCGTTTAAAGAACCCTAATTGTTATGATCTAAAGGCTTAGGTGGATGCTATTAAAACTCCTATTTATATTATAGAGTGTTGGCGAACAGGGCCTTTTATTCAATTCTGCCGAATACGTTTTTTCTTATAATGTTAGTAGCTTACTAAAGGTAACATTTGTTGCCATGCCCACTTGTCAGGGAATAAAATACTTATTGAATTATCGAATTCGATCTTGGGCACGCTTGAGTGGAAGGTAACCATAAGAATATGGAAGGAATTGACAATAGTGAAGTATTCAGTCCCCGTGAATTTATTGTAACTTGTATGATAGAATTGTGTCCTAAGTTCAGTGTTTTCACAGAATTTCATCGCGAGCACAAATCACAACTATAATTTTCGCCGACCACCTGATGGCTCACACAATCAGCACTTTGTTTCTCGCGGTATATTCGTGTTGTTCGCGGAGTTCCATCATGGGCAACTCGCTACGTATGTTTGAACTTTGACCTAGCTATTTATCTGATGTAAAAAAGCAATTTGTGGTGCATTGTATACGTTGTAGTGACTTCTCCGAAAGTTGTTTATGTCATACCATAAGTAAAAAGATGGCGCGTTGCCAGCCGCATGAATTTATCCCAATGACAGACGCGTGTTCTATTCACGTCGGGTCGCGAGTCTTCAAACCTCTGAAATAATCCTAAAATGACATACAAATAAAGTTCGTGTAATAGGTTTATACATAGAATTCGACCCTGTTGAGTGACGTACAAGATAAGCCTGCTGCTTGTCCAATACATCATTCATAAGCTGTATACACGGCTGTATTTTGCACGACTACACTAGTTATGACTTTTAACAGGCAGAGAGACTATAGCAATGAAGTAAATGAAGCAAATATGTACAAAGATACCCTTCGATGATTTAAATTATGACTTTTTATTTTCTCTTTAAATGTTGAACCACTGTCAAATGAACAGCTGTTTTCAAGAAAAGTGCTATTATTTTTTAAGGGAGGACTGCACCCTCAAATAACCTCCTTACCCCAGTTAACAACGCAGTTTCAAATCCCTTGACTGGCCTTCACAGCTGTGCCCTCAACGGTTTGACAAAGGCAGTCAAAAGTTTGCCCAGGCTACACTAAGCTAACAGTCAGGGCGTAAGAGGCTCATAGCATGCGCTGCAACGACGGGTTGTGAGTGAGTCTATATTGTGGTTCATAATAACCTTGCTGGCGTCATCTGTACGCCACGAATGACCCAAATCTTTCACTTAATACATTGCTTTTCAGAGAGGAGTTTACAATGCCAAATCTTTACAACAAACAATCTCGCGAATTTCAGTCACCTGGCAACGGGGGAACAAAATTATTTCTGCAATTTTAATAAAAAGTGAAACCAGTGTTTTTGTCCATTTGGTGTGTCTAAAAGAACGACGTGCTATAATATTTATGGGATTTTTTTGCTTGTCAGTCAACAGATTCTATCAGTTGTCCTTGGTATGGTATCAAAAAGTATGGCAATCCAATATAAACAATCTTTCCGTCGTAATCACCGTTTCTGCCAAAGTCCACTGAACTTCACAATTGTCAAATAAACATGTTGATAAATATAGCGTGCGTGATTTGTGAGCAAGATGTAAAACATTGAATTATTACTTTGATCATCGATATTCAATATGGGAAGCCATATTAAACACGTTCCATCGAAATATCAAGACACTACCATAGCATCAACTCTTGGAGTTTTTTACGGCTTGAGTCGATTTCAGAGATCGTACGTTCCTTTCTTATCGAAGGTTTTATACACCAACTTTATGTATAAATTTGATAGCCGGCATCCGAACGACATGACTGCCCTAACTAAATCTGAGAGCCTTCACCATAACACCATTATTGTTATTCTACATCTGTATGTCATTGTGATACTTCGGGGTATTGTTTCATCTCCCAGCGTGTTTGCTATAAAGGGAGGGAAAACTGATTTTTGGAAGGTTATAGCAAAACGCTTGTCGTATGACTATTATGCAACTAATAATTGTGTACTGTGCATGGTCGGATTTATCAGAGCTTTCAGAAAATATATACTTTATCGGGGTTAGGGAGTTTAATAACTGATAAAAGATAAATAAATAAAAATCTGAAAGTGTCTATTTGTTATGTCGCTACCTTAAAGACTCCAAGGGTCTTGGAAGTTTCTGTGAAATTCTAAGAAACGTCATCCAATTTACTTAAAATCTCCCATAAGTGCTATTGTAAAATGTCCCGTTTTGCCGTAAAAAGTTGAAGTAGGCCTACATTGTGTTTTACAAATTCAGCATTGATAATTCTGAAATGCATATTGACTTCTTTCAAGAGTGACGCGATGAGCCGTGGTTTACGTACAGCTTAAAAGGATAATAGAGACATAAAAATAACGGAGGCGGAGTTTCTGCCCCGTGTGGTGCCCTCTAACTTTTTTATGATATGTAGTGCTTTTCCCGAGCGAAATGGAAATAAAATGCTCATGCGGCGACCATACGTCGACGCAAACGAAGATGACAAATAACGTTCTAGGATTATGCCAGTTGCCATAGATTAGAAGACACACATGGGCCATCATAGTAGTCTTGAGCTCAGTTTTCCTATTTTAAAACATTCATCAGCACGAATCCTCTTGACAGATGTTAGGTCACTGTCAGCTTGACCAAGGAATTTTTCGTGTGGAAAAATACATAGAAATGTTGGTTATGTGATGAAATAGCGCCCCCAGTGGCGTTTTTACAAATATTCACGCTCCTTGTTATGATTTCCTGAGGCCTTATAACTCCCTGCAACAGTCACCTTTGAAAACAGTCTGCATTTTGCTTCAAGCAGACAATAATCTTTGCAAATATACTTCAAATAAAAGTTCAAACCAAACATGCACTATTGAAGATATCAAATCTAAAGGTCCGCATATTTTTGACTCTGTCAGTTATTGTTTGTGCCAATATCAACAATTATATTAACACGTATAGCCTTGTCAATACTAGTGAAATTTGCTACGTTAACCCTAGATTATTACTGATAATTTATCCTCTTATCCACCATTGTGGCCCCAGATGTTTTCTACATCGACATATTCAATGGCATTGCAAAAAATATCAAATAATAAAATAACGTACCCCCTCTAGGCCCATAATGGACTCAGTAAACCTTGCTCTTTATAATATACTCGGCTACGCCTCGTACATTATATCGTGCAAAGTTTGCCTTCGTCCATTATGGGCCGGGAAGGGGTACATTATTGCCCAAGTAAGTAAGTATCAATGAAAGTTCGTTCTCACATGCACACATACACGTGCGCGCGCTGTGCAGAGCGGTCGTCGTACTTAAAACAACTGTGTCCGTCCGCCAAGGAGAAGTACGTAGTCTTAAATGTTCATATATTCCATTTCTTACGTGCACGAGAGACCGTATTTCGTGTAAAGTACTTTAATTGTGCGACTATATTGCATGTGTTTTCAATGTGGCAAAATAATGACCAAGGTTGATACACTAACGAATTTTATCGCGATTGTTCGAAATCAGCGCACAGCGGTAAACAGATATAGGCGCGCACCGTCCAGAATCGTTACCATGGGTAACTACGGAACTAAAGTTCGATGACCCTGGTGGACAAGTTGCCATTGTGCACAACGCGCACAGATTCGATTTTCAAAGGTGAAGTTGCGTGTCAGTACTTTTGCCTTTCTGCCGCTATTTTCAGACTGGAAAAGGTTCCGTATACTTTGTAAAAAAGGCCACGGCACCGAAAAGCTTGTCTTTACCGTTTATTTCAGAACTTCATTTGAGGGAAGATTTAACATGCATATTGAAAACCGATTTCGACATACTTGCTTAAAATATACAACTCTCAGCCGATGTTTGATTGTTTGTGAGATGTTTGATGACAGCAGTGGAGATGCAGATTATTTGCATATAGGATAATAGTTTTGTTTAACTTATTTACAGCTATATATTTTCTATCCACAGGTACATTCATATCACCCACAAATCCGGTGCTTGAAAATCGAAGTCAATTCAGTTTACCTGGCTTATTCATAAAAAAAGGCGAAGAACGAAATGTAGGGGAAAACGAGAATTCAGTAAGTACGGCGTCACTCCATTGTAACGTATTTGATTAAACTCGTCTTCCTATAAGCTTATTGAAAGACAGGCAGACCAAAACTGCAAATGTCACGTTGAGTATCATGCAATTTTGATGTCATCGCCTTCACTCATACGTTTGCCATTCTTTATCCGATAATGCCTGACTGTTACAGTTTCTATGGTTATGTACGCATCAAAAATGAAACTTAAAAGATGCGTTGCTAGTTTACTAAAGGTTTCTCAGAGTCACATTCTAAATTAAGAACTACAAATGCATTATTGTTATCAATCTGTGATATTATTCTGCCAACCTGTAAATGAAAGAATGGCCGTCAAATGTGGGCAAAATTCGTTATTCTGTCAGTTCGCAAGTCCATTTACATTAAAGTAGACATTTTTTTTATCTTTAATGTGCTTTCTTGGCATCGTATTTCTGAATTAGGAATTGTACCTTCAGAAATACAGTGCAAAGATAGCACGCAAATATTGAAATTTTAGTGGTCGAATTTTACTGGAAATGATCATGAGAACTGGCTCAAGCTAAATCATCAAATGCGCCACATTTCAATTGTCAGGTGGAAAAACGGTCGACCGAATAATGTCACGGCTTGTCCGTCTGTATGAATTTAGTTTAAATTTCTTTATCTTAATCACAGAGAAACATATAGACTATCTATCTTTCTCTATGTCTTAATTAACAACAGATTTCTAATACGCATTCTATTGTTGTCGGTTAGGCTTTTGGATGACAGTCAGGTGGTATTTGTTAAATGCTGACCGAAGCCAAGTTTTAACTGGTTTTAGTTATCTTGCAGAACCTGCAGTGACAGTTCATCGTAAAGCGAAAAAGGGTGAGTCGAACTGGTATTTTGTCATATTTAACGTTATTTCATTGTTATTTTAACTGTGCCTATAGTCCATAGGAACGCATAACACGATGGAATTAATTCGGGATAATTGGATGGTTAAGTAATATCGATTTAATCTACAAGTGTAATCTCATTTGCTTTTCTTTCACAGTACACACTTGTTTTCTGAGTGATTTGTAATATTGCAACATTAAGCAACAGGGCACCTAACACTTTTTATTGAAATTTGAAAAATATGAAAATCTAATTATCCCAAATTAGTTCCCTTCGTGTTGAATGTACAATGTGCTTATTATCGTATACTAATAGTGCAATTATCTTTGTGGTGAAGGCAATGTCGTACTACATATAAGATGACGATGGCTAAAAGCGATGGTTGTCCTGCAGATTTTGAATTTTGGAGAGAATTTGCAGATGCAATATTCCAGCATAGATGTCACTGAGTGCGTGTACAAGACTAGACTAAATGAAAACATCAGCACTGAAACTTCAATTTTAAATTATCTTTTCCGTGGACGATGTAACTCGTTTTGGTCAGAAAGAAGGGCCAGATTGAACTATTACAAAATATGAAAATCCAGTTAAAAGACGGAATTAAAAGCATAATCCAATATAAATCAATAGTTTTTAACACTTACCGGGTTTAGGATATTAAATCGTTGATTCCGATAACTGATGATACTTTAAGATCAATGCAAATAAGCGAAGATAGAAATTTCAAGTTGTATTATTCTTTAATCAGTTAATTTCAAATTTTCTGTTTTTGATTTTGATTTTCTAGACTGTCATTTTCCAAGCGGATAGCCGTAACCCGGCTATACCGTGTGTGGACAAGCGATGATGGCTTTCGAGAAATTCTCGAAAGCTGACCCAGGCTTCGTTTGTGAGCACAACGGTCGTATCTTCGTCACGAAGGAATTTCTACAAGCTGTCAAGGACGAGATAGACAAACTGAACTTGACTGTTGCAGCGCGGGAGGAAGTCATCGGAACGCTGAAGGTAGACATCGGTACTCTGTCAACACTGAAGACAAGACAAGACCTCGAGATCGGACGACTGTGGAATGAAGTGAACATACTCAAGACTCTACTGACTAGTGTGGCAACAGAGGGTCACGTGGTACAGCACTTACTCGCCGAGTATGACGAGGAAGATTCAACGCTGAAGTGCTACATAAAGGGCGAGTCGCCTGCCATCCTGCGGCTCGATCAGGAAGAGGCCGAAGCACTGCGCAGCTTAGATGCCGGGATGGAAGACGGGTTTGACGCGATGAAGACGGTTCTCGAAAGCTATGAGGATAGACGTCTGGTGGAAGTGACGAAGTTTACGGATACGGTGACTGACGCGGTTGAATCTGTGAAGAGGCCCGTAAAAACGCACGACGATACTATCTATGCGACCATTCCGACATCGGTCAAAAAACGTAGTAGTTCTTTGCTTGATCTGGTGAAGGAATCAATTGGTGGCGTTTTTAGTCCTTTAGAAATTCAGAATCAAATTGTTGATTCGTTGATCAAGCCGCCTCCATTTCCACCGGATTTATCACGATTACTAGCGCTCAACTTGAATGATTTTGATGAGAAAATTTTCACCCCGAAGATGTACCAAACGGCTCACACTAAGATCTACATACAGCATTTTAAAGGTGAAGATTCTGGTCCGCTCAGGCTCAAACCAAAGGTTACATTCTCTATACCTGTCAGTGAGGAAAATGTACTGTCGCGTCCGTCTAGCGCCACCAGTGAACGACCGTCACCGATTTCTGTCGCTGAGCAGAGCAGGCAAAGAATACTCAATACTCTCGCACTGCAGCCATCGCCGCCAAACATCATGGATGAAGAGCGAGACGAATCAGATTACATCAACATATATCCCGGTATGATTAGGGATGTCGCAAGGACTTGCAGAGCGGCAATAGAAGAAAATGATGACATCACCGAAGAGACGAATATTGCCGACGGACTCGAGACTCCATGCATTCGGACTACCACAATCAGGTCCGCCTATAAGGTTAGAAACAACACATTCCCGCCCATTCCCGTAACTGGACAAAATAATAGTGCGGAGACAGGTTTAGATTCCGTCGAAAAGACAAGAGCTTATCCCGACGAGACTACGTTTATCATTAATCCACCACAACCAAGCATCACTGATGATGATGATGATGATGATGAGCGAGACGAATCAGATTACATCAACATATTTCCCGGTATGATTAGGAATGTCGCGAAGACTTGCAGAGCGGCAATAGAAGAAGACGATGACATCACCGAAGAAAAGAGTATTGCCAACGGCCTCGAGACTCGATGCATTCGCACAACTCCAATCAGATCTGCTTCTAAAAGCGACGCATTCCCGCCCATTCCTTTAACTGGACAAAATTATAGCGAGGCGACAGGTTTAGATTTCGTTGAAAAGACAACGACCGCTGGAGCTTATCCCGACGAGACAACACTTATCTTTAATCCTACCGTTGAACCGCCGCCATACTCACCAGATGTTACGGAGATGCTAGCTGTGCCCCTCGAGGATTTTGATAATTTTGTGAAAACGCCAAAGATGTATGGTAGATTTTTTGCACAACGTAGAGAACACTCTAAAAAGGAAAGAAACTACATTAATCATTGCAACAACGTCTTCAGTATTTTTGAAGATGGCAGTTTTTGTGGCAGTGATAAGAGAACAAGCGACGCTGCTAACGTTGATTTTGCAACATCTGAAGTCGATAAAAGGTCAACCAATTCCCGCCATACCAAAGTGACATTTACGAACTTTCCGAAAGTCTCCGATAATGCCTTGTCCAGCTCGGGCCATGCAGAGCAAGGCCTTTCTGACTCCTTAACGCATTATGAAAAATATCAAGATTTAGTAAATTCATCCCAACAAGAGACAAGATCTACAAACTTTGATTCCAATCAACGTGCTCTGGAATCGCCAAACATCCTACCGTCACACTACGTCAATGCTGGCGTCCCAAGGACCGAGGAGAATTTGGACGAAATACTTTTCTCACCCAAGTTGTTTACCAAAGGACCAACGCAAAGCTGTCTCCCTTATGACGATAGGACTTCCAAAAGCGAGGAGAGTGGTGCCACATACATAGATCACCAAGATTTTGCTGTCTCTGTAAATGGAGAGTACGTCCAAGAGCGCGATGAAAACAGTAGGAAACCAACCGTAATAAAAACGAAGGAAAGAACGGATGAGGGCGTCAGACACAAACGCATGGAGACCGAATGTCAAGCGAAACAAGAACCAAAAGTGGTGAGATTTCTGGATGACGTCATATGCACAGAGACAATAGGTACTGGCACACTACCGCTTCAGGAAGTACCCGCTCTTCCATCTCCATTTGCCCCAAACCTGGATGAATTTTTACCCACCGAGGTATTGGATGAAATACCTTTCATACCAAAGATGTACCAGGATGCATCTCAACATTACAACCTTTTCGATGCCGCGTCCACTCCCATCTGCGAGGACTCCTGTGAGTCCGATGTTAGTCACACAGGCATTATAGCAAGCAAGCAAGAAAACAGTTATCAGGTAACGGATGAAAATTATCAGAAGACATTCATGGAAGAAGTCAGAACTAAACTTGCCGATGAATGCAGCAAAATCGAAAGTGGTGACGTAGACAACTTTTTTGGAGATGTTGAGGAAGACGATGCTCTGCTGGCATTTGCACTGACTGGCGAAACCATAGCGGAAACTTCAGCGGAGACTTCGGAAGATGAGTTTTTCGAAGCGAAGTCATCCGCCGAGAGCCTGACAGAACTGTATAGAGACGCCGTGACCGCTACTCTGGAGGCATACAAAGAACCGCGCCGTGAAGAGACGATGGTCACTTTTACCGATTCTGCCACGTATCACAAAGCAGACACCGTCCTCCATCACAGAGCAGGGGAGAAGGATTCACTAGTGCAAGCTTACTGTCGAGCTTACGTCTCCCATTTACTGTCGGGAGCTCAATTACTATGTGTACACGAGGAACTCCGCAAGAGGGCGTCAAATTACGACAAGTTCCGCCAACCCTATGCGAAAGTACAAGTCTGTGATGCTCCTGGCGGGAAAAGCACTGTTACAGCAGAGGCCGTAACTGATGTAACTCATGGAAAAATGACAGTGGACACATACTCCGAGCCACCATGTGAGATCAATCATTTGGAGATAGATAAAGTCAGTCGTGAGATCGTACATGAAAACACAGCGCATGCTAACAAATCCATCAATCCTGACAGCACGCAAGAAGAAGAAGAAGACGACGAATTTCATTCAGAATCCTCCTTAACCACACAGCTTTCTGGGGAGTCTTTGGAAGACGAATATTTCTCAGCAATGTCATTCATTAATGGTGCCTCAGAGAACGAGATTTACGGTTCTGACGTCAACAAAAGAGGTCACGGTGTGGTTTCATTGATGTATGACGCTCTCAGAAGCCTACACACCAACTCTGCAATCGGCAAAGACGTCAGACCAAAACAAGATTTACTCGAAGTCATCAGCAGGGTGGTGGTCCAAAATGTTATGTCTGGTGCTATCATACAGTATACCTTGGAATTAAGTCGCGGCAAGGAAAGAAAGGATCAAACACCAACACCAAAGAAAGTGACGGGAATGAAAACTGATGGTCATCGCAAGCGATCCAAAAGAGGTAAGACACCGCTTTAGTAATGCTTTATTCGTATTCGGGTACAACACGGGCACATTTTGCCACATATTCAGAGAGAGAGGGGGAGAGAGAGAGAGAGAGAGAGAGAGAGAGAGAGAGAGAGAGAGAGGGGGGAGGGAGGGAGGGAGAAGACAGACAGACAGACAGACAGACAGACAGACAAACAGACGGACGGACAGAAAGACAGACGGAGAAGGGACATACAGACATCGACAGACACAGAAAAACAGACAGAAACGGCGGACACACAAGGACAAAGACCTTCAGTGGCAGAGAGGGACAGACAGACACATAGACATTCCGACAGGCAGTCAGGCGAGATGGCAAACAGAAAGAATTTTACCACACGGAAGGTCAGAAATACCAATCACACAATTATTTTGCCACTGCAGCTGTTTAGTTCTATGTTTTGATTCTTATGCATGAGTATCTCTACTTTTACGGCTATAGTATTTGCAACGTTTATTATACATGGTTAAAACACTACCCAATGCGTCCTGTACAAACCATTTTCATTTCCCTATTCTATTTTCTCAGAGAAGCGTGATAGCATTACGGCAAAAAAACGCAATCTTGAAAAGCGACGATTTACTTTGATGGACCGAATTACAACCACTCTAAAAGGTAGAAAGAGCCTAACACCAGTTCGAGCATCGCGTCAGGAATTGGACAATGAGGTCGCTATATCCCGGAAGAACATATATGGAAAGACAGTGAAGAGATCAAAGATTAGATGTAATCCGTTTTCGTTTTGCCCGAAGAAAGGACGTAGGGACGCAAACGAGAAGACCAGCGACGAAGAGATTCTCTGGAGGGAAATAGATTGTTCCTATGATATAAATGTGCTGTAGGGAGGTCCCCTTACTAACTTCATGATCGTATAGGAAGATCAGTTGACATCTCAGCTGAAAAGTTGTCCAGAAATAAATTACGGACATGCCCTATTAATCTCTGATCTAAAGTTCTATGGAATCGGACACTGCCATACTATTAAAATCACTTTCAGACATTTACTTTTGTATTAAGCATTTTATTTTGTATTTGTGTTACGTACTACAGGTCTGAGTATTAAGCTTACATGATGTAATGATTGCATGCTTATCACTAACTAGAACGGAGAGACAAGATTATAAAATGTCCCCCAGAATTTCTTGTTTTTTGTCATATGTATCTCCTTTTCGTGGATCATACCACATGATGTTCTCTTGTCCTATTTCTCGTACAATTTACAGAGTTACAAGACCTGATCTATGATTAGAATTTCTTGAAACTGGCTGGATATACCGAGTAGCTAAATTTCCTTTGAAGTGGAAAGGACGCCCTCAACTACGAAGATATAAGGAATTTCCGTTGAGAATAGTATTGTGTAAAGCGGAACGACGTACCATTTTGCAAGCATTGTTGTATGCTGTCACATGGTTACGATGCACCACTATTCTCATTTTCCATGGCTTTGATTCTCTGCTTCGATGTGTTTGTCTGTGTATATGTCTATAATATGTCTGTCCCTATTAGTTACTGTATCTTCGGCTCTGTAGTTTGCCCCGGATCTCTTTTTCTTCCCGAATCTCAGCCAGTCACGCTGACGACTTGACATAGGGTAACGTTGATAAATCGAAAAGTCTTCCAAGGATTTTGAAAGCTTTCAAACAAGGCAACAATAGATCACACCGTTTCAACTATAAATGTCCTATTCAAGCAACGTAGCGGGGCAGCAACAGAATGTTGAGATAAGCATGGCTTGTGTATACATCTTGACATTATCGTATCCAACCTAAGTTATCCGAGTTGAAAAGGTCATGACATAGGTGTCAAGCTTTAATGGTAGCGTAGCATTATCCCATAGCAACATGCCTAACGAGTTACAGAACTGTTACACACATTTTGCAGATAAACCTTGTCACGGACACAATGTGATTTTTCGAACTTCTGAGGAGCAGAATTGATATCCGACATATGTTCTCAAAGATGGGTACACCTACCAGGTATCTTTTCCAACCCGCCCAGAACCAACTCGCCCGAATCCAATTCACCCGTTGTTTGAGATATAGATGATGGTAGAAATAATATAACTTGTGTTATAAATTCCACGTACCTTGTGTTGTAAAGTTTTACGGAGTCGACAGGCGCCTGTCAAAAACTGGCCATTGACACGTTTTTCGCCAAAATTCACAACATTTCAGCGAAATAAACTGCTCTTCCAGTTAAATGAAGAACACATTGTTCCCCCATGTAACAGTTACAAAAAAGTTCAAATATGCCATACATTCAACAGTTTGTACACAGTAGCAAAAGCCGTCATGCGCGGTACCGTATCACCCGAGAAATAGCATTGCATTTGCCACCGTGACGGTCCTGTTCAAGTTCTGCACGTGTATTTGGGTGATTGTCGTTGTCGATTTCAGAGAGACCACAAATGCACATTGATTGTGGTCGGACGTCATTTGTAGTAGATGATTTGTCAGGACGAGGTAGTCATAAAAATCACAAATTGGTGTCGGCCCGGGGCGAGTTGCATTAGTATCAGATGAGTGGGAATCGGGCGATTTGGTTTCGGGCGAGTTGGTTCCGGGATTGGAAAAGTTGCGAGTTAACTGGTGGTACCAATTTGTCTCAACCTGACTGACCATATTACCTTTATATAACAGAAACCGTGCTTGCACACGTTTCACAAGTCAATGAGAGCTCGGCACTTCTGTTATCTGGGTAAGCTAAAAATCACAACCTGGCCACATTCAGTAATTCTTCAAAGTGGTAACAGAAAGTTTGAAGGTTAGTATTCGGAAGCCCTTTATGACAAATTAGCCATCACAATGATATTAGAAAATGAAAAGAGTTCGACATTGACAAATTTCATTCAGATGACTTTAGATAGCTGGTGAAATAATTGATAAATCGTCTATTTTCCATGTTTTCCTGATGGCCGCTGGGTGCCTTTCGGTAGTGACCGTAAAGTCAGCAAAGCATGCAGTAAATTTCCTTGACGAACGTATTAGAAACATCTTGTTTTCACTCTCTTTTGTAACGCCATGCCAATTTTGCTGATATTGCGACAGAAAACACACACATGTATACACTTGGAACTCTCGCTGACGTATCGAATCATACTCTCACATTCTTAATTTTTCCCTGCCCCTAACCTTTTTGCGAAAATGAACAAACCAAGCACTTGTGTGACAAGGGGGACTTCCTTTTCGATGAAAACATTGAATTTGATGACTCACAGGCATGCATTTAAAGTCCACGGAGCATATTGTTTGTGGAGGGGCCGTGGAGCAATATAACGTGAAAACCTTATTTTGATTACATTTGGTAAATGTGTACAGTGTAGGTCTCCTTGTATTCTGAAGTGGTTTGAAGAGTGTTGTTGTTGTTACAATATTGACAAACTAGCCAACTAGCCATACAATGCAGACTCAAATTAAACCATAACGACAAAAACAAGGCTTGGCCATGGCTTAAGTATCTATCTTCCTTTTTCTTTAGGCAGGGACACAGGGAAAGACGGTATTGAGATCAAAATAATCTGGTTGCATGACTAGAATCAAACTATTTTTGCATCAGTCTCCTCTATTATATTAAATCATACCCAAAACAAGTATAAGTAAACAGAGATATGAAATTTGAAGAAATTAAAGTGATGAATTAACAGTTTGAGATTCTTGTTGTTCAAGTAAGAAAAAGAATAGCAATTAGCATGTTTACTATATGTTAAAGGGACAAAGTCGGTCACTTTTCATGAATTCTGTTTAATACGAGATACTCCTTATATTGTTTGACATGTTGAAAGATACTGAATAATGGGTGACCATGCATACATTCGACCCCGGTTTTAGACAAATTAAATGAAACCATCGCAAAAATGAGTTAATGGTCATGACCACCAATTCATTTTCCCGATGGTTTCATGTATCGATATAAAGTTTGAAAGTCACAAAGCCCGTTTGAAACATTTTATAACGGGCGGCAAAGCACGTGCCTTAATTAATTAATGATAAGCTTGTAACGCCATTGGCATTGCTGCGACACTTACAGTGACAGGGTCGTGTACCATACGAGTTGAGTGATCAGGTCAGCATGTGTACTTGTACCATATAATACATGGAGAATTACCTCCTAATGGTACTAGAACTTCTACATCGGATCATAAAATGATAGCAAACACAAATATTGTAACTCTTAAACGACTTTTTATGTCCCATTCATGATTGAGGAACTGTGAATAGACAGTTGAAAACTGTCACAGTGTCTCAGAAGTTCAAAGACCCGGCCTGCTTCTATAAAAGATAAAATACAACACATTAAAGCAAAAAGCGATTTGTTCACTTATTGTCCCATTTGTTGAATTAATTTCAGGGAGAGCATATATAAATCTAACAAAACTCAAAATACTACTCAGTTCAAACCCTGTAAAAAATAGAAAAGTTATCACATCAAAAACAAAGCAATATTTTATACAATACCTTGCAAACTCAGTATAACCTCCAAAATACCAACATCGAATATAAATTCTTCTAGTATGTATTCGACGAATAATGTAATATATTAACGGTATAAATTTGTTATTGAAGGACATACTTACTATTGCAATTTTCCACAAATGATTCACATATTCAAATATTTTTTTTTTCATAAATCCACGTCAAACATTGTTATGAATGTACAAAACAGCATCATTGCTTTGAGGTAGCATGCGCCTCGACATTGAAAACCTTTAACTTTGCGCACACTTACCTTAAAGGAATATTTCAACAAATCAAGAATAAAAATCGGGGGTCACCGTGCAAATTTTGGCACCAGAGAAATAAACCACCAAAGATTTACCGATATTTATAATTCAAAAAGGCCGTCATCCCTTTGTCCACTCTATGGAGAAAAATTAAATTTCGATTTACGAAAAACTAAGCCAATGAAAAGTTTTCTTACACCAAGAGCTTTAGAATGAACCCCCACATGTGGTATACCAGAATAGAATTGTAAAAGTGTGAGAGTGCGAATATCTGATCCTGTGACACATTCTACCTTAACAATAAAACACTGCCAATTTAATGTCTTGGTAATCATTTAAAATACGGTACTGCGTACCTTTAACCCTACAAACCCTGGACTACAGCAGCTTTATGACGTCATTTTTCGGTCCAACTGAGAACAAAGGGTAAAACCCATTATTGATTGCCCGCGATATTCGGCACTTTGCGGATACGTTAGACGTTTTGACCTGAATGTTTTTAAGAGCATAACTCATAATACATAATCAATAAGTTCTGAATCAAAATCACGATTTTTCAAAGAAAAATTGACGTTGCTTTTGATGGATGCCAGTCATTTCTCTTTTAAATGTATGGATTTCAAAACTAGAAGAGATTTATTCGTTGTTTGTTTGGAGCTCGTTGGACTTTGGTCAAATACCCGCGTGCGGAACGCCCATTTTGCACAAAAGTTGGATAAGCTTAACTATAAAAATACAGCTTGTTAGCATAAACACACAACGAAAGGTGACAAAATCAAGCAAATCAAGTACACCTGACACGCTGATATTAAAGTATCACTTGATATCCGGGCTTCTGTTAGACAGATCACTGGCGCAGAACTGACATCGCTCAACACGTTTAATTGCCAAACACAGACTAGACACACACACAGTTTTAGGCATTGATGAACAGTCTTCCATGCTTCTGTCTCGAACCCTAGCTCAGAATGATCTTTGTCTTATGCAGTTGAGATCTGCTTCAGCAAAAGAAGTTCCTGATAAACAGAAAAAAAACAGTGGTCAATTTCTAGGTAGTATCGTGGTGAAACAAACCATAAATGTCACATGACACTTTCACACAATTAAACAATCATAAAAATCTCTGCAACTCGTATGGAGACAATTCTTATCAAATAACTTTGATGTGCTTCCATAGACATACCTCTACACTGAATACATGACACGAGTACAGACCGATAAATCATTCAAATATGAACGTAAACGGATAAGAGAATTTCAGGGAATTATATTGATGAATAAATCGTTTATTCATTACCTCAATTGACAAATGTATGGGATCCGTGTGGATGCATATATGTGCATAGTAGTGATCTTCGTTCGCCTGTGTACACTAAAAAGAACGAATATCATATGAGGGTCTAACTTAAATGTAAAATCTAAAACTACACAAGGGTAGGTAAACAACAAATGCATTGTACAGACAGGTACTAAAAATACTTAAACACATTCATTGATACATAAAGACATTTGAAAAGCAAAGAATGGGCGTGATTTATATCTGCCAAAGGCATGATTGTGTTTTATTTGCTACAAGAGAAAAAGCTTTCAACAATACCCAAAAAGCAGCAATCTCCGAACCCGTCATAAATTAACGATATGAAAGGAGCAGGGAAGTGATACAAGAGCAAGTACAAAGCTAGACGTCCTTACCTGTGTAGGCAATTTTAATAAATTTCTTCGTACTGTTTGTCCATTATCTGGCTGTACAATGGCATAAATCTGTGAAATGTAGGATGTAAATAAAGATTATCATTTGACTGGATTATCAATAGGGAGGGAATACACCACACACGGTCAGCTTTGCATTATATAAAACAGCAATGAAAATCAGCACCTAATCAATGCTGAAAAAAAGAATAAATGGATAGAAAGACAGATATATATATATATATATATATATATATATATATATATATATATATATATGTATATTATATGTACATACATACATGTACATACATACATACATACATACATACATACATACATACATACTTACATACACACACACGCACGCACGCACGCACGCACGCACGCACGCACGCACGCACACACACACACACACACACACACACACACACACACACATACATACATACATACATACATACATACATGCATACATACATACATACATACATACATACATACATACATACATACATACATACACACACACACATGCCAAGTACTGCCGCCAGGAGTGTCCGGTGTCAAACCGCTTCAACCCGTGAAAATCACGGGGAACCCGATTATTTAACATGCATTATGCATGGATTAGCCATGACGTGTTCATTTCTATGCATATATGCAGAGCGTAAGCTGTCACTCAAGACAGTGATTGTTACTTTGGTGACAAAAAGGAATAAACGGATAGAAAGACAAATATACATACATACATACATACATACTACATACATACATACATACATACATACATACATACATACATACATACATACATACATACATACATACATACATACATACATACATACATACATACATACATACATACATACATACATACATACAGTAGAATGTTTTTCTGAAAAATGTTGTGGTATTAAATCTCCACACCTTCCTAGCACTCGTTTTCCAGACACTGACACTAGTGTCTTACCTTCAGTGTTGTGGTCCTGTTTCTATTTCTATTGTGCCGTTTCACCTTTCGTAATAGTATACTCAAAAGGCAACACATTATACAGGTTTAGGATCTAAACATATAAAACAAACATGGGGTAAATTACTCCAGTGTTTTGATAAGGGACTACTTATATAAAAGCTGGGGATTTTTTGTACAATATTTTGCAAAGTTTGCATTGAAATATTCCATCTTTGATATCTACAATCATAAATGGATACAATCAAAATTGAACATAAATGCGACAATTGATATAAGATGTCAGTTAAATTATATATTTCGTGACACTTCTATGTGGGTACACAAAGCAAAGCTGGTAAATTTTGTGCTATCTGGATAATTTTGCGATGCACTCTATCTTGATTGCTCAAGTAAGTTAATGCATGGGTGTTTGTACCCATCAAGCCAAAACTAAAAGAATGATCAATTATCTTTAAAACCATCAGATTTGATTGATACTTGGCCTAATATTTGACATTATTAAATTCTTTAAAAAAAGTCTGCCTAACTCTTGACGAGTTGAGTCACGTGACCAAAGCTGATATTTTCCCGCCAAAATTTACGTCTTTATTAATTTTAATATTCCAACCGTAACCCGTTAAATTTTATTGATTTTCTCTGCACTTTTGGAAACAACATCTATCATATTCTTTCAAAAATATATGGCACTCATGAAACTCTGTCTATTCGTCTTTCTGACATTAAAAACATTCATTTAAACGTCAAAAATATTGTATTTGTTGTTTTTTGTGAAGAAATGTCATTCAAAATTCAATAATTTTGCATCTGCCAGTAGTTTTAACACAAGTTTCTATCCCATTTAACATTAATTGGTCATAATATTTTAAATATTTGATGTTTAGCGGTTGAAATGTTCAGTTATTTGCAATATACCAATTTTGACGGGAAAATAATAGATTTTGGTCACGTGACCTGACTAAGGTTATATATCATGATAAATTTCAACTTAATCAAATGCGAAATATATTTTTGGCAATTTTCACAATTTTCTGACCAGGTCTGATTAAAAAGTGTGTTCAAACTGATTTTACATGTAGGTAAGGCTATGCCCATGCATTAACATACCTGAGTGGTTTGTGGTTTATCTATGAATTAAAGTGTGTTGTTCCAATAGATGTTATAGAATGCTATTAAATAAGGTGTATGATACTTAAATCAGATCGACTGTATTTTGTTCTTGTGCCGTATAGATTTCCTGAAGGCATACAGACTTAAATTATTAAGTATTTGCTGGTTACAACAGGGTTAGCGTGCGTCATATCGATAACTAATCGACATGTAAGATCAGTCAACGCTAACTCGGACTGCCCCGATTTAAGATATCAATTATATCTGCCCAGAGCGTTTCTATCCAGTTGAGGCGTTTTCGAGAACATGAAGCGGGAAAAGGTCACAAAATGGCGTCACATGTCGCGATATAAATGTCGCACTTCACTACGTGAAGCAAGCAGTCTATCAGATCTCTGTGAATTTTCGATGTCAACACATGCCAAAGCCTTCAATCGGAGCAAACTAATATTTCAAGGTCAAAAATATTGAATGCTTTAGTCCATTCGTACTGATTTCGTTCGAATCCAAACGCGTAGCCAAGACACTGTTCAGCAGAGATATTATGACCCGCCATATTGGATTTTGCTATCATATTGATTATATGCAGCAGAAAAACGTGCAACTCAACAAAAATGTATCTCATATTTGGCAGTCATAGCGGTATTGTGTCTTCTAGAGTACACGGCAACTGAATTTACAGATTACCTTGACTGTTCTCCTGATTTCGCAAGCCTGATTCTTGTTCATTAGGCTCTACTGCTTGACTACGGCGCGCCAAATGTTTCAAAAATATTTATCGATTCAGTGCAAAAATAAACTGTCTTTCTCAATTGAAATAAAATTCGGTCTCATTAGGAAGGAAATAAGTAAGAAAAGTATAATTAAAAAACAAAGACAGAAATGTCATTTAATACTTCATTTTAACTTGAGAAAAAATCTTTTAAGCGTAATTAGGAAATAAATAATTTTCAACGATTTGAAAAAGTCATACATCCATATTTATCGACATACATACACGTATAATAGTTCGCGAAAAAGGTGCAATGAGTGCTGATTTTACAAAAAGAAAAAAGAAAAATATGTTATACAGTGATACGTCCACAAAATTCACAAGAAAATCACTAAAAATCACTACTACCACTCGGAAAAAATAGTACAAAAAATAAAAACGTGAACCACATACAGAAAATAATTGTAAAAGAATCAGACAAAAAAAAGCCATGCATACATAAAATTATTTATGTACTTAAGAAAATTAAAAAGCACTACGTCTCATAATAAACGTATTGTAGATAATCAAAAATATAATATGAATCACCAGCCGCTTTGAAAGTAAAGAGAGAAAATCGGAGAAAACGTTCTGCCAGTGATGGCTCTAGACAAAAGTGGATCTCATCTACAAAAAAAAAAAAAAAAAAAATAAAAACGAAAAAAATAAAAAATGCCATGAACATAGATACAAAAAAAAACGCGTGGGCCTGTGGAAAGAAAAAATAAATGAGGACTCGCCACAGCAAAAAAAAAAAAAAGAAAAAAAAAAAAAAAAAGAAAAAAACGAGCACTCGCCACAGAAAAAAACAACAAGCCCGAAATTACAATTATTTTATTCAAAAAACTCATGGTTCACGTTTCCTTCGATCGATGAATCCCCAACAGCGGGGAATCCGATCACCACATACTCCAATGTTTGACGAAATATTAATTGAGCATTTCAGTGATAACGTGACATCTTGAAACCTAGCTCTGTTTGGCTGGGGGCATACTTGATGAAATGAAGTGGGCAATATCACCTAAAGAACGTCCAAGTTAACAGTGAATAGTTCCAGAGAGTCAAGTTAACTGAGCCAAGATTTCAAGATTTCAGGCAGTCCATAGGTCAGATCACGAGCGAGACGTACAACCATGACCCTTCATAGCAACACTGCGAACATATCGATGCCTTAGGCGCGGTATGGCAGGGAGCCCACTGCAGGCCTTCCACCGAGCCGCACTGTCATCGACGTTTGGCCTACATGATTTCTACACAGTTTTATACGTATGGTTCGATACATCGGGTTCAAATACCATGATAATAAACCACCTCGTTGTTTGCTAATTCCTCGTCTATCCTCAAAGATCACCCAAATCATGATAAAAGAAATCTGCCGCGTGTTGAGAGAACGTCCATCGTTTTCCGTGTTCGACAAGACGAGCGACGCAACTGTACAAGCCTTACGACTACGAGTATGGCGAGAGTGTCCGGCCTTCGCAACGCCAGACACTCTCACTATACTCGCAGGGCTAGACCGGCACAGACACGACATGTCGATCCCCATTGGAGAAATCTTTATATCCACACAGTCCAATATATGGAGCTACGATATTTGTGCCGTAGCCTATACATAGCTCTGGGTGGCAGGGCAGGGCTGTGAGTTACCGGCGTTATACGGCCTGGCCGTATCCGGTAACTCACAGCCTGGCCCTGCCACCCAGAGCTACAGTATACAGAGAAATAGCGGCTGCTTGATCAGTGTTTGTCAAGTCGGGCGAGTTCGCGTTCTACATGTAGGCCCTACTAGTGAAAACTAAACGTTGCCTCGAATTTAAACGGAGTGTTTCAGCCCGAGTATTTTTGTCTTTGCCACACTCCGTTCAGAGGCTAAACCCACGGGATACGTGTGTGGTTCGATACATAGCGGCCGCTGCTAGCTCTGCATGGCAGGGCTGTGTGTTACCGCGTTATACGGGAGGCCGTGTCACGCCGGTAACACACAGCCCTGCCATGCAGAACCGGGGAGCGCTGCCCGCTGCGTGGTACCATGGATGTAAACATCCATGGTGGTATGCAATTTTACTATGCATACCCACACGGCGGCCGCTGTGTATCGAACCACACGTAACCGTGGGCTAGCGGCAAGCCATCGTTTTGTTGGGGTTTGGGCACAGACTGTCTATGGTTTGGGAGAGGCGGCCCTACACTTTACAGCGAGGGGATCGCTGGTTGCCGGCGTGTAGGCCTACTGTACTAGCGACTGGACCGCCGGCCGCTGGCTTACCACCTCGAGTGGACATTGGAGCGAGGGGACCGCTGGCAGCCGACGAACCACCACGAGTGTTTTGTCCACTTTTAACCAAAACTGGTAACTGTTTAATATAGAATGGGACGTGTCGGTAACTTGGACGTCCATGAGATGATATTGAAGACAAGAAGCTGAGAGTTATCGCTGAAATACCCCAAATATCTTGTCCAACATCCGAGTGTGATGATCCATAACTCTCTGGCATTAAACTGTAACAACATGACGTTGACAATTATTCAATTTTCATGTCGTGCTTTTTCTATGGGGTATCCCACTCTGTTTTCTTTTCTCGAACGGGCCTCTTTTCTTTCTACTGAGGTTTTTTTTTTTTTTTTTTGTTTTTTTTTTTGTTTTTGTTTTTTTTTGGTAACCTCGTTTGTTTTTTTTTTTCGTAACCTCGCTTTGGTTTTTTTCCCAAGCTGACCTCGTTTTGGTTTCTTTACAGCCTCAACGCCGGCGCGATCTCGGTCGACTTTTCAATTGTGATTCTCTTTCTTTTTAGTCAGACCTGATGGTGGTTCGTTTTGTTTTTTGTAGTAGTGCAAGTACTATTTGTGGTTTTGTTTTTAATCATTTCAATATTTTTGTGTGTGATTTTTTTTTCTTTTCTTCCCTTATAATCAGCATTCATTGCACCTTTATATCAAATACACGTGTATGTGTACGTCAATAAGTATGGGAGTGTGGTATTTCCAAATTTTTGAAAAGTTTATCTTCTCATTACGGTTTAAAGAATATTTTACAATTAAGCATTACATACATTCTTCGCCTTTTTTGCAATAATACTTTTCTCGTTTATTTTCTTCCGTAATTCCATCGAATTTTTATTTCAATCAAGAAAGACGGTTGCACGTCATCTTTATCTGTACAGACACATTCAAATATTTAATGACACGTATTTTCAAATGAATGCTATTTTTATGAAAAGGTACATTAATAAAATGCGATGATATGGACGAAAGAACTTTTTTCTTTATTATTCATACACGTTTAAGACTTTTTTTAGAAAGAAAATTTGACAGTTTATTTTTACTCTATGACGATAAATATTTTTGAAACATTTGGCGCGCCGTAGCTAGACACATAAAAAAGCAGAAGTGTCTGTGTGATGACCTATGACACTGTTCCTTTGTTAATGATTAATCGTTTACAGCTGATTATTTGCAGAAAAAAACACACCCTTGATTTAAAAGCAGATATTTCCAAGTATTGTTATGTTGGCCCTGTGGAATATTCTCTTTCTCGATTTGTTAAAATGGATTGTTGATAAATAATTGACATATTTCGTAAGTGCATGCAGCTATTGAGAGAATGACAAAGCTGTCGAAACGTATCATGGTGTGATTCCATTTCTAGTTAAACCATAAGTTAATGATTACAGCAGTTATTTCCATAATCAATCCATGTTGAAATATGCCCTTATCAAAGTTTTAACGGGTCTAAAACAATTGCACACAGACATGCCCATGAACCTTTCGCTGCATTTGGTTATTCGTATTAGGAAAGACTATAATGGAAAGGGCGTGCCCAGCATGTTCCCATGGCTCAGTAGGAACAGGAACAGAGACTGCACTACATTGAACATGTAAAACACAATGTTTTTAATTTTATAAAACCAGAACGGAGATACCTTAGATGACCTTCAAAGATGTTATTGCAAAAGGCAGACCAATGGCATAAATCTAAATCAAAATTACTGGAAGATTCAAAAGTTATCATTTCGGGAAGTAAAACATTGCAGAAGATCTGTATGGGTATGCAGCAAATGAAAGAATAAAACAAAAACTTGACTTGATGTGACTGTAAATGGTGGTTTTTAATTCGATATCTAAGCCTATCGTGCTTAACGCATTGCACGAATTTTATCTCAATAAATCACAACAGAATAGGAATAAACTTTGCTGTAAAGGTTAAATTTTAATGAATAAACGCAAATGTTTATTAATAATGAAGCTGACGCCATTGTTATGCTACCCCCCCCCCCCCAAAAAAAAAGAAGAAACCAAACCAGGTCTGCTGACATCTCGGCAAAACTAAGACAGACAAGTAAAACAATCTGGGACCGAGAATTTTTTCAGATACCGACACTATGCTCTGACTTCAAACGGTATGATATCGTTTCGATAACCGTTCTCTTGTCAAGTGACCGCATGGTCACAAAGCAACCCATCCACAAGTTCAATGATAAACAGCATATAGGAAACAGGAAAATATTAACATCTTTAGTCGGAGAAGGAAAACCAAAAACTTATTTGCTTTGGTAAAATAGCTTTCTGTATCTGATAGTTTGCAGTCATATGAGAATACCACAGTAAACGATATACGAGGGCTTCCACACACATAATAAAGAAGACGCCTTGACCTTTTATGATATTGGTGCTAGTGCTTCTTTTCGTGCAAAGGAAACTCATATTGTCTGCACATGTGCCACAACATGTTTAAATTTAGACATCTACTGTGACAGGTATATCCAAAATGATGTAATATATAAGTTTGTCTGTTATGATGTTTTGAATGATATACAGACTAAAAGATTTATCAGGTCAAAAGCTTTTGTTAGAAATGTCAAATTCACTAAATATAGACGTGAACTATTTTATCACATGGCCATTTTGAGGAGGAATTTGCATATCTGTATTTTGGGCATTTTTTGCTGTTTTTGGTAAAAAAATCTTCTTCTCTGAAACGGCATGTCCGATGCTTCGAAACTTGATATGCAGTTTAGTTAGGATGACTTCAGTCAAATCATGGTGGAATTTGCATATTTGTATTTTAAGGCAATTTTTGTTATTTTTGGTCAAAAAATCTTTAAAAACTCTTCTTCTTCAAAACTACCAGTTAGATAGCTTTGATATTTGGTACATAGGTCCCTAGGGATGATCTATTTCAGATTTGTTAAATTGTGCAGAAATATGCAAATTTGTATTTTTAAGGCAATTTTGTCATTTTTGGTCAAAAAATTTGTTTTACCAAAACCGCTTGTCTGACAGCTTTGATATTTGGTATACAGGTTTATAGGGATGAGCAAAATGTGATATATTCAACTGATGATGAAATTTACCATTATGAATTTTTGGGCAATGTTTGCCACTTTGGTCAAAAAAATGTGTTTCTCTAAAACTGCATGTCTTTTAGCTTTGATATTTGTATATAGGTCCCAGCTGATTATTTTAAAATGATATATTATAATTTTGATGAAATCTGCAATTTTGTATTGGGGAGCAATATTTACCTTTTTTTGTCAGAAAATTTGATTCTCAAAACACTACTCGTCAGATAGCTTTGGTTGACATGTTCTTAGGGATGCTCTTAATGTGATATTTTCAAATTATGATGAAATCTTCAATTGTGTATTTTTACAGCTATTTTTGCCATTTTTTGTATTGCCACTGAAAAGAGCTATCAAAGATTTTTATCTTCTTCATCAACACATGAGTCAAAAGTTATAATTCTCTACATAACTAGGTCGCTTTTTATAAGGTTCAATTAATAAACGTGTAAATCTCGTAATCCCTGGTCTCCCCAGAAGAGAGTTGTTCATTCAAAGATACACACATTCAGAGTTATTTGCATAATGCGAAGAAGTAATGAGCCATTCTGATTTTCCTGAAGCACAACATTGCTATATATAGGCTTGGCACAAATTTAAGGCGATGCCTTGATTAAGGGCACAAATTTAAGGCGGTGCCTTGTTTAGGTGTACCCAGTGTTATATTTAGGACCATCATATTACATACTCTTTGCATATAAATCATTTGATGTTGAAAATCAACGAATTCTTTGCCGTAAAATTTCACAAATATCATTTGCTCTAAATGTTACAGGAAAATACAAATCAGCAAAAGATATTCAGAGCAACAGACTGCAGATTTCGTTTTATACCGTACACTTTGAGCCCGATTTTGTTTAAGCTATGGTACGCACTGACACTAGTGTACAGAACAAATACCTATTATGTGCAACAAACGCTTCGCAACCAGAATTGAAATATTGACACAGCTCTGCATGGTTCGTTTTATCATACCTGATTTGGATTAATTGCGTAGGTTGCTTACCTTTCCCGGCATCAAAATGGCGGCCGGAGTTCAGAATTTTTTCGCGTGATATTCTGCGCATCATGAGTTATAAAAAGAACACAATATCGATTGAGTTACGCAAAATTATACAGTGCCATAAATCAAAGTGAAATGCTTTGCGCGGAGGACACGTACTGTTATGACCACGCATCAAAAAAAATCGGACCTAACCACTAGAAGGCCGCAAATTTGCATATACACTGACTTTTTGCCTCCGAGACACTTAAATTGATTAAAAAAGCTTTACAAACGGACCGCAATAAAAACACCAAAACTGAGGTATCAGCAAACTTTTATTTGTCATACGGAAAGATATTACCTTTAAGAGATACACGAAAATAGAACAAACGAAGAAGGATAGCAATGGTTATTAAAAGATGATTTTGTTTAGAGCTCGCAGTTAGTTTCAATATCTATTTGTCGACCTATCATGATTTAGATATTCAGCATTGTGATGTTTGGTAATTCAGGAAATAATAGTGAACTCACATCATGGATAAATGCTGTAAGACCTAACAGCATTGCGCAATGTCTATAGGTTCTGAGCCGAATCAAGTCAAATCGTTATTGATATACAGGATTTCTTTAGGAGTCAAGAAGTCATTCGTAGTAGGCTCGGATAAATTAGATATCAGCAAGTAATGGGTCAATGGTCAACTTTTGGAAATTGCTATTATTTCTGGTTTCCTTTAAGAATATTTATAATGATGATACTTTATTTCGAGAACCAGCTCATATATGACATACAAAATGTTTAAAAAAGACTAAAAAACTAACAAAGCGAGCATTAAAAGCAATCTCTGTACAATATTTTCCAAAATTCACTATTAAGACGAACATACATAGAGAACGCAGCACCAATTAAAGAATTTTCACTTTTTTCCAACCTTAGATAAAACCAGGATTGCAAAGTGCGTTGCCCAAAAATTTAAAAATTTATTTGCGTCTACATACTATAGTTATCAACTTCAATGCAAGATAAATATCAAACACGTATATATATCCGCATGTATGCAATAATACGATTTAGCATCTTAGTGAATCACTAAATTCAGTATTATTCTTGTCTTTGAAGATACCATGAGCATTCAGCATATTTCTTTTTCTAGAAGAGTCAGAATATTTATAAGTTTGAGTGTTTTTCTTAAAGTATGCAAGATTTGCTTCTTCTGAAAAGAATAAAGGAGTATCCAGATAGTGTCGTCGTTCATAATTAACAGATAAGGTTGAAATCGCAAGATATATTGAATTTCTGTTCCACAAAAAAATGAGGCGAAAGACCAACGTTATTTACAAATTCATTGCCCTAGCTGTGTGCTTTTGTGTTTAAAATAACACATTTTCCACCGTCTTCTAGTCTAAATCGATAAAAAATGATTATATCATACAAGAATGTTGATGGTGCGAATACAGCAATCTGATTGGTCGAGAGGCGAAAGAACCGTGGTATATTCGCTAAATACCAGAGTTGGCATACTCGCGGGCTATCAGCTTGAGCGACAATCCGTTTCGCTATCGCTTGTGTATATATGAAGTGAACAGGTCAAAATCAAGTGGTATACCATCGCTGGGTGTGCTTTATTGCTTAAATATTATTTGATTGTGTTTGTAATGCATCAGAAAATTGTATCTATTGTTGTAGATCTGAACCAAAATATCAAATACAGGAATCATTTTGATGTTTGCTATGACAGTGGCAATAGGCATATTAGCAAGCACTGTGACAGCGATTATCTGAGTTAGACAACAATTCTCACACTCTCTTAAGATTTTATACGTTTCCTGTCTTCTGTTTTACAATCGTGTTAACTTTGTTCATGAGCCTCACTTTGCTCATCTGCTTAGGATGAGATAAACAGGAAGAGGATAATATTTTGTTTCATCACGCGGTTTACAAAGCTAGCGTACATGTAGACCATGGCAATTTATCTCTTTGTGTTATGTTGTACTACAACAAGCCGATTGAAGAAATCTGTCGTTTTCTTCAAATGTAGGTGACATTTTAAGGTAATAATATCTGAAAAGGAAATATTGGACAGCGCCGGCCCATTGAATATGAAGAGAAAAAATGACAGTGTGACAGAATTTAAGGATCAAACTCTGCTATTTGTCAGATCGCGGTCCGGAGTAGTTCTTAAACATATGGCTAAACTTTCGAGTCAAGACAACTTGAAGTTCGTTGTCTGCACAAAAGACTGAAATGCTCTTGGTTCTTCGGTTAAAATATGTTAAACACCTCTTAACACTTTTCTATAGCCCAACTAGCTAGTGTTCCACATAGAATGATATGTTCCTTGTTCTGAAGTTCAACCCTTATTGAGACTTTTATTCGCTTAAATCTATTAAATTATGAGATTTTACTTGATTTTAGTTCTGATTCAAGAATACCACTTTGTTGAAATTTTCATTGTTTAAATTTCTCACTTTGACGGCTGTATCATGATCGCCATCATGCGAATAAGTGAACAAAGTAAAAAACCGACAATGCATTCCATAAATGGTTCAAAATTGCATATATCTTACCTCATTGTTTGCCTTGTGTATTACAGGGTCAATCGAAACGACATTGCGTACACCGCTAGAAGGGAGGAAACAACAGCGATATTGCGTACACCGCTAGAGGGGAGTATAACAAATATAACTCCAGCGACGCATGCCATAGCGGTCCTTTTCGGCGTTTCACCGTCATACAAGGGCCTGGAATATAGGGGAAAAAACGTTTGAGAAAATGTGCAGGTAGGCATCATGAACTACAGCAGAAGTCCTACATCAGAAGGCTTATTTGCTTTCTGAAAAGAAATATGACGCTATGTCTCATAAATATAAAGGATGACAAGAAGGCGTTATAGATTATTTGATGGGACTGGTATGTACGTGTTTGTGTATTGAATAAATAAATGAAGTTATCGTAGTGCTTGCTACCACAGTCTTACGCTAGCGTTCTACTGCATCTGTTGCTTTCTGTTGCTGTCACACTTTTGTCCAGGGTGCTATGATACTGTCTTTTAATTGGATAGGTCGAATAAAAATACTAGTAAAGTCAAGGAGAAATGTTTACCAATCTCCTTGTCGGAAAGAATAGTTCAATCAAATAGTACGGTTGCTAAGTTTTATTCGGTCCTTATACCGAGACTTCACTAAAGCCTTCCCTACTGAAATATATGGCATGTATGAATCACCCTATTTTCGTCAAAAGAACGTGACTAGAGCACTACATCGACGAAGTGGCTTTGAGGGACCCCAAGTAAAAAGTAAAGAAGATACAGTATAGCAATTTTATTCATCTTATACGTTCTTCTCATTCAGTTGTATTTTTTTCATTATTTTATGATATTACTGTTAACAACATGGCCATTCCGAAATCTTTACCAAGCTATTGTCGAATACAGTAAATCTGTACGCTGCCACACAACGTAGGTTTCCAGGCAAATGTTCGTTTGTGTCAGTACTCTACATGGTAACGACATAAAATACATGGAACGACGAGTAAAGCAAATACTTATCTAAAGAGCGTAACCTTTAGAGCCATCAAAATGTTTGATCTTTTGTCAAGTAAAGTGCTCTTTATTTTCTACAAGTAGACTCGACGCTCGAAAGACGTACCATTGTGTGTGTGTGTCTTTGATCGTTTTGTGACATGAACGCTTAAACGTTTTTTCTCGAGTAAAAGGGAAATGTATTGGTTCTATGAAGCAAATGATCATATTGTTTGTACAAACTGCGTTTAAGTGTCATGGCTTTCTCAGAAATATCAAAAAAAACTTTCTCAAGTTGGTCTCCCTAAGTAAACTTAAGGACAATAAATCTATAAGGAAACATTGTGTATTTAACTGGACAGTATGATAAGATGGCATCCTAAAGGTCCAAACAGTGTCAAATTATCAGCTTTGTAAGTTTGTATTGGTACAAGATATTGTGTAAAATTATATTTGTTATCGTTCTCTTGTTTGGCAAATCGTACACTGAATTCCATAGTGAAGCAAATTGACAGTTTTTAAAGCTCACAATATCGTTCAATAATCCTTTACAAGGTACGCTACTATAATTCACGCATTGTTTCGAGGGCAACCTGCAGTAAAGGAGCGTCATGAGAATATGTGTCTGCAGGTGAAAATTAATGTTTATTACTGAGCGTTTGGTGAACGTTTCAACTGTGTTGACATAAAATAAGAAATATATTGAACTAATTTACGTTTGATAGAAACATCGTGGATTTAATCTAACAAATAGATGATTTTAAGTGGACCATTTGGTAATTGCATGATAATTTCTAATACCATTTTCCATAATACCATTTTCGTAAACTCTGTTAACCAGACAATTGTGTATTTGTAGATCATATAAGAACACTCTCTCTCTCTCTCTCTCTCTCTCTCTCTCTCTCTCTCTCTCTCTCTCTCTCTCTCTCTCTCTCTCATGACAAGCACATAAATATTATGTAGATTTAAGTCGAGCGATGAATTTCATTAAATAAAAGAAAACGTTACTGTGCGTTTGCATCAAGTATACTCTTTGTTTCAACATACCATCAATATTCTTCTTAGCTTTCTTAGATTTAATTTTGACTAATTTCATCGTTCTTTCGATTTCTTGGTTAACATTGGCTCTCATTACAGTTAAATATCGTCGACTTTAAAAACATTGCAAAGCAATATTAATACACACTACGAATAAACTCCTTTTCTGTATAGGTAACAACGCTACACTATCCATGCAGATGTCTCTTTCATAGCAATTTAACGTGCAAACGGAGGCATATCTGTCCAAAATGTTAACTTACCGAAAATTGTTGTAGTGTAGTTAGGGATAATTAAGCCAAGGTTTACGAAAATATCCACATGTAGCCACATTTTGAGGTCGAAAACAACCTTGACAACAGCGCTTTGCTCTCAGCAAACTGACGGTCTTTCTCCCTAACGGTCTTCCTTCTTTCCTCGACTATGTCGCAGGAGATAATCAGCCATGGGGATTATAAAGTACTTAAAAAATATTGTCCCTGCACTGTTACCAAACCCTTGACTGTACCATTTCATCGTGCGGGTGAGTTTGCCTGGACGCCCGTTCATTTACCTTTACATTTACAGTATGATTTACCGGTTCCAGGCGCCCCATGCCCTGTGCACACTACGGATGCCTGTGCACGTTCACTGTTGAATTGTTTCAAGGGACCCATTGGACGATTGCCAAAATATGTCTCGTACTCTTTACGTGTAGTTCGCATACCACCAAGAGCGCGTACAAGATAGTGTTCCCTATTTGCACTATACATGGGAAGGAAACCTGTTGACATTGCTCGAAAACGGTCATTACTCGGCCCATCTGACGCCCAAGTCACGAATTTACTACGTATAATAATAAGCTTATTATTGTGGTATTTTCGTATTAACGTCATAATATTTAATCACAATTTTATATAAATAAGAGACATAGTTGTGCATAAAGCAATGGAAACAAGATAAGGCTTTCAGACTAAGTGAGTCAAGTACGGATCTGACCGACAATTACACGCCAGCAATGCATTTCCGAGCTCGAAAATTCTGCACTGTTAAAGTGAAATGGAATCAATTATGGTTAATAGATTGTATCCTTAAACACGAATGCTGATGTCGAGAGGGCTGGTATGTTAGAAGTCTGTAGTTGTCTGCGCTGAACTTGACTTTCAAAGAATAATAAAATTGTAAAATTTTGTGATGTTAAATAATTTCATTTTTATGGGCCATGTCATCCATCCAAATTAATATATAATACAAGCAAAACCTCGTGACCTTTTGCTATTAATTATTCTAGAAAATTCCATGGATTATAAGAACAGAAATGAAGTTACTGGTACGGGCGCTCTACACAACCGTGAATCGCATGATATTGTCAGCATTACCCTTAATTATAATTGTTAATGGGCAAATCTTTGCCATCAATATGAGTTTGTTCTTTGTCTGTAAGTATAGTAAGTTATGCTTATGCTTTTTAACAATAGCGCAATTCATGTACATCAATGTTAGCAACGTGATGCCATCATTCTCTGCCTGTCGTGCAATAAATTTCTTCTCGCCTGAGAAACAAGCTCTCATATTTGAACATCGAGATATTGAAAGGGAACAGACAAGAGGCATCAACATGAAACGTTTAACGTTTATTTACGTTTCTAGTAATTCGTATTTGTCCAACATAACGCTGGTATTATTGGAGCTTCAATGTGAATAACGAGATTAATATCTTTTGTAGGCTTTTCCAGTTACGGGTTATCGTCCGAATCATTCTTAATTCTGTCACCTAAATTCATTCATTCACACACTTGTCCTGTAAAATCATATTTCCAATGGTGGATACCTTAAATAGATCAAATTATCGAATACAAGCAGTCATAGCTTTCCAATTCGACAACTCACAGTTCTTGTTTTGATCATAAACTGACAATAGGCAAGCTAGACGACAAACACAACTTTGTTGTTCGGGAAACAATCTTTGGTAAAGTTGATCCGTGCGTCGCGACACGACAAACTAGGATCACTAAGGTCAGAGACAATAGCGATTCACAATAGCATATTGTATGTAAAGCTTTCTGTCGTATGCTTGGCAATCCATCGTTACCATGTCATTCGTGAAAGCATAGATAGGTCGTTCGAAGGGAGCAGTGCTTGTTGATACCATATACTATAAAGGTGTCTCGTTTTTTAACATTTAAATGCCTTTTAATGCATTTATATCGATGAAAGATCGTCAGCGTCAATATTTTGAACGTCGACAATAGACACAGATTCCCTATAAAATCCTGAATTTATCTTCTTTATTAGCTAAAGCGCTTACACACATGAACTATTGTCGTACCAGTGTCCTCCCTTGTATGTTAGTCTATGTGTCTCTGTCTGCTGGCGCAATATCTTAAGAATTGCTTCGGAACGAAATCTGAATGGCAATAACAATTTATATTCCATTGAACATGATAAAGAAAAATCAAACTATTGTACTTTATGTAAATTTCTAGTGATTAAATCTACTTTATTGGAATCACAAGTTTCTTTTTTGCAAGAATGTGAATAACCTGATTCTTGTATTAGTCCAATACTTTTCCATTGGTTTCACTTTCTTGGGGTATGGGCCACAAATAATACTGTTATTGATCTCTTATTCTTAACGCTGTTATATTTTTATACAAATTCAGTGTATATAACTTTCAAGCAAACGATTTCAAGGCCATAACTGTATTTGGCAAAGAAGTCGCTGGCTACTATTGTGGGTTCCGAAAGGTATCAGGGGTCATTCATGAAATCATGTCAAAGGTCGAAAAGTTAAATTCGCATTGGTGTTTATTTCACAGACATAAGATCGCATCACGTAAATACTAGCTTTCATTTCTTAATGATTAATCTTGTCAACTTGTAACACTAGCATTTGCTTAACGATACAGAAAATAATGATACTCTCGACATCAAAACAATTGTCATTTATTCAGTCATTTGCACAAGTGACAAAGCAGCTACTAGCGTCGCTTAGCTATGACTTTTTTACGGGAAATGACACAATTACCAGACTCTATTTAGAATTGATTAGCACAAATCTACATGTGATCTAAATAAAATGAGAAGAAAACTTGCCTAAAAATTTACACATGCAAATGATATGTCATCATTGGTACTGACATCACCCCTTTAATCTCAATGAAATTGCTAACGCAGTGAATGTTTTTACCATAACAATAACGTTAGATCTTAAAATTATAAAAATGATTATTGCTGCCATTGAATAGACTGCAATAAATCATCCTTACAAAAGCTATAACTTCTTTGCGCTATCGAATTTGTTTCTTCATCTTCTGCACAGCTTTTCAGCATGAAGTGTTTGTATGTGTGCTATACGAGGAAGACACAATGCGCATGCCTCCTTGAACAACACCTCTATTGTTTATTGCGTGACAAATATTGGAAGCAGAGTAACACATAACAGATGAACAAATGAATATTTTGAATATTTATAATCTGGAAAATAAATGGTAAATACCTTCAACAGTGAGTTTGAAATAGAACCTCTAAAAGGTGAACATAGATCATATATGTGTATCAAAATCCTCACAAAGGCATGTTGTCATCAATTGTAACACATTACACTGAATGTAATTTGTGTGGATGTTATATCCTCTAGGATTTGTAATCTAATACTTCACAAAAATAGTTGAAAATTTTGATATAAAACTTTATGTATACTTTCCTAATTTGTTACAAATGATTTATGTTCTTGGTCATCAAAGGGGCTATTTTTATGAGCAGAATTCAAAGACGATCAATGAAACTTGCAACAAAAGATGATGTCATACTTCAAAACATCAGAGTCCATACACTAAAGGTTACTTAAAATTCAAGAACATTCAAAGATTTGAGTGATGTTTAAAGACCATTGAGTTTGCTAAGAACATTCTAAATATGTCATTTTACAATAAACATTTATATGTGTTCTGACAAATATTACAACAACATTATATCCGATGGTTTTGATAGCTTTGAAAATATCGCATGATTGATCAATTTACCAGGATTTTCCAGGACTCAATGTAATTTGAAGGAGTATACAGCAGACTTTTAATTTAATTATTTTCCAGGTAAGTACCGTTTCTGCAGCACTGACTAAGCCAGAAATCCAGAGAGGGTCTTATGAATAGCTTGTCGTTCTAGTTGACAATTGAATATGAGGTCTTCTCTCTCTCAATGTGTAAAATCCATTTTACATGTACGCACATTTTTACACACAAGGCATAGTTTATTGTTTACAATTATATCTGAAAAATATGATTTATATGCAATTATATACGTTCACAGGGCAGAAAAGTTAAAATGATACGAGAAATGTTTTAGAGAATAATGTAGGTATCAGAGCTTCTTGTTTGGACAGTGTAAATACATTTAAATATGCAAAGGGGTATAATTATATCAGAGAAAAACATTATTCGACTTTCATAGTGTATCGGCCAGGTGTAATTTGATTTGCCTTTCAACTGGGTAAATACAATGGCAAATTTGTCCATGCAAATTTATAATTGTAATGCAAGATGAAAAATGCATATTTTCATGTGGAAGAAAATATTAACAAGATGACTGATGGATCCCTTGTTAAAGTTAAGTCAATTGTAATAACACGGTTCCTACAAGTGACCGGCAAATTGAAGGTTGAGAACACAGCAGTGGTATCCATTTTCAAATAGGAGTGCATGTGTGCTATTCGATAATTTACTATAATTGACAGTATTTGTCGAGCTTACATGGCCACAATACTTCCCATGTCGTTCTATATAAACACTTTTCATTTCCCTTTTTATCTACCAAGAAGAGCGTGACAGGAGTATGACCAAAAGTAGCAATCTTGAAAAAGCGGCGATTTACTTTGATGGCCCCGAATCATAACAGCTATAAAAGGTAGAATGAGCGTAACACCAGTTCAAGCGTCTCATCGGGGATTGTACGATGAGGGCGCTCTCTCGCGGAAGAACGGATCATGAAAGACAGTGAAGAAAAAACGATTGGATGCAATCTGTTTTCGTTTTGCCGAAACGAAGGACAACGGGACACAAACAAGACAAGCAGCGAAGAAGGATTCTATGGAGAGAAATAGACTGTGCCTACGACATGAATGTGTTGTTGGTAGGCCTTCTGGATAACTTTATGATCGCTTCTGGAAGATCAGTTGACATCATGGCTGAACTTAGAGCTAAATTACGGATGTGCTGACAATCTTTGATCTAAAGTTCTGTGAATCTTACATTGCCATGCCATTAAAACCAGTTTCAAACTTTTACTTTTACGTTTACTATATTTAATGCTGACATGTTACTGGTGAAGATATCATTGCATGCTAATCACAAAATTTGAATAAGAAGACAAGATTATGCGAATGCCTAGCAGTATTTACTGTCAGATCATTTGAACATATATATCTTCATTTCCTGGGTCATGACCATACTAGGTTCGGAATTGTGATTCCTAGTGCCATTTACAGAGCTACAGGGCCTGGTTTGTTGTGGCCATTTCACGAAACCGGCTGCTTTGCTGCCTCCGATGACCTTCATAGGAGTAATTTTCATAGCACACTGTACCCATGTACCGTATTTCTATCGTTTGGGAAGGACGCCCTCAACGATAGAATTGCCGTTGAAAATATTTTGCGCGGACGACAAGTGCATTAATTTACGATCATTACACTGTGTCGTGATGGTGTTGATGTACGCCTGTTCTAATTTCCGTGCCTCTTATTCTCTCCTTCAATATATGCGTAAGTGTATATATCTCTAATATGTATGTCCCAGTTTACTACTGTATCTTCGGCTCTGTACTTTCTGTGTTTGCCTCTAATCCCGGTTTCCCTCTAATATCAACCAGTCACGCTGACGACCTAACATCACGGAACGCTGATAAATCTATCAAGCAAAGCTTAGGCTTCCAAGCATTTTAAATGCTTGCAAACGAGATAGCAATATATTATATTGTATCGGCAATAAGTGTAGTATTCAAGCAATATTGATATGCATACCATAAAGCCAGGTAACATCGGAATGCTGAGGTAACAAACCTGATTTGTATCTACAGCCGGACATTTGTAATCGTTATCGTATCAAGCCTGAGTGGACTCTATTGATATAAGTGCATGAGAGAGGTGTCAAACTTTACTCACAGACTGATGACGTAGTATCCCGGGGCAATATGTCGTCTACCTGGTCGAAGTATATACTTAAACTTTGTTAGCACTCACTGAAACGCTCCAAGTTTTCCGTCCACCCATTGCTGTAAAGACTTTGAAAACATTTATCCGTCTAGAATGTGACTTGATTTAGAATACAATTTCCCGAATTTCTAAGCAATGGATTCGTATTTATTAGTCGTTTATATCACTAGAAGTATAACTATCGTGGGCAATTTTTCACACAAGATTAACATAGCAGCAATGACAGATATAAAGTAGCATAGACTTAAGTACTGAGAGATGGGTAAATTTGCTAAAGATGTAGACCTAATTTAAAGAAGGTGCGCCGATTTGAACTCAGCTTTACTGGTTTATCAAGTAGTACAGAAACACACTAGTCATGTTTCACGTGGGGTTGAAAGGACACGTTGATATTTCTTTTGTCACGAATGGTAACCACTCGGTTGCGTTCAACATTAGACGGAAAATGGCAATGTACACGTTGAACTGTTTGTTTATCATGGGTGGAAACTTGACAATGAAACCTGAAGAGGCTCAAGCATTGAACAGGAACAATGTTTGTTGATGCAATTGAAGAAGCAAGGTGCGTTGTTACTTCTGGAAAGTACTCACAAGACGCCAATTACTAGCACATAATAAAATTCATTTGATCGCAGCAAGAGTGGTTGCACGTCAAACTGACTGGCAGTCATAATACAAACTCAAAACTATAGTGTGAGAACATTTATTAAAAGTTTCGTACTGTCGCAGCGACAAATTCAACGGCCATTGTTGTCATGTGATGTCAGTTGATGTAATAGTAACACACCGACAGAAGTTTTTATATCACACTTACTTGCACAGGTTATCCAGACGTCTTTGTTATTTGCCTTACTGCTAGTAGGTGGGTAATATATTTAGCAAACGGGCTGAAGCTATATCGCCCTCAACCACGCCATGCAATGCCTCAAACGTATGTTGGAGAAGCATTTTTGTAGTCCACCAAACGTCAATTTCGCAAAAATCGAATGAATGGTGTACGTGTATGCAGACAGATTCTTTGAAATTTGCATGAGTCCATAAATTTAAAAGTCGTTAGTGTTTCAACTTCTGTTGGGCAAGTAACAAAAATATGTTTGATACAGACTATCGATATAGACAATCGAAGGTATCGATTAATCAAAAATCTCTGGAGATCTGTTCGTTAAGTTGGCGGTGTATTTGAATAAACTTCATGTTGTTTTTATCAGGCGTCTGGTTTTAATAGTTATGTGATGAATTTTCTGACATAAGTACCTCGAGAATGTGCGATACGATCGATGTATAATTTTTAAAGGTGCCATACCTCTAAGCATGGATGTTGTACATGCGAATGGGCATTTGGCTTTGACGTTGTCAATGTTCATCGAGAGTTATTCTTGCACTTTTGCGTGACATTTCTCTCTTATAGTTACACTTTCGCATCAACTGCAAATGGTCTGCCATCTAAAGTCCGAAAATTTAGCCAAATCAGAGTTTGAATATTCTCTATTCGGGCGTCTCTCGTATTCATAGCCGCCACCCCTGTGTGGAACCGAAGAATACCTTGTAAGTAAGGTTTGAAGTGGGATGCCAAACTGTATGTACACCTAATTGGTGTCAGAAATGAAGCAAAACTTTACTTGAATCAGTACTTTTGCTGGAGACATAAGCGCCTAAATACAGACAGTTTAAAATTTGCCCAAGGAATTTTGAAATAACCTCTTTTCACTTAAGAATCAGTGAAGGGCCCACTGTGTAAACTGTGGAAGAAACTAAGTACGTTTAGTTACTAATATCGTAGTAACCCTCCCAGGGAAATAAAATTTAGGGTTTTTTTATAAATAAGTAGTGAAAACTTCTGATAATTTACTTCCAAGGTTTCAAAGTGAGTTCTTTCAGCTGGCCAGCAAATGTCGTGAATAGGACTAGTATTTTTTTTTTGTACAGAAACATTCTATTTGAAAGCCTTAAAGAATTAATACGCATACAATGAGGTTTCCTAGAAATATGTTTGCCATGAAATATATCGTCGAACTTATAACCTATCAATTCATGTTGCATCATGTCGAATGAAATGTTGTGTGACATACTTTCCATACTCAACCTGAAAGCTTGGTTCGCATTTTGAAGGGTTGTATGTATAAGTTACAGTGATTGATAAAAGATTACAGTACAAAATGGTATATTTAAACAAAGAACGCATTTTGGTGTCTATTAAAATAAAATTGCACCGATATTCAAGACGAGCAATAGCATGAAGGCGTAAGTAGAAAATATACAGTTTTGTACATGTACGATTAGTAGGAGAATAAAATAATGATATTAAATATGACCTTGGGTTTACAAATTAAGTCAAAGTCTAGGTAAACACCATGCAAGCTATAAATGTACACACGTGGAGAACATGCAAATGTAAACCAGACATTGAAGAGAGTAGAGCATATAGATCAAGGCCATGGAAAAGGGTAAAGTTGTTCAAGCATTGGAAAATAAGGGAGTCTCAGACTGGTTATTTTTAGAAATTGTACGGAGTTTTCACTTGAATTAAAACATTTCCTTATCATATTCCCATATCTTCAGCCATTTCTTCACACTGAGCTGTTATTCACAGTGGTGACATCACATTCATTGGAAAAAAGCCACGTTTTCAGAGTGTCATCATGTATCTTAAAGGGCCTATGACATGTCCATACAACCAAACGTTAAAATCACTCTTTGGGTCTTGAAGTTAGCTTACGTCACTGCCTTGCATTGCGTATCGCCCCCTTTGTCCAGATAAAAGCAAGTAAAAGTTACGGGTGGGCGTGTTCCCCAGCCCAACTCGTTCGACTTCAGTTCAGCGGACGACTTATCTTAATACGGGCAAACAGTCTTTCACACCTTCGCTAATCCCATGTTCGCAAGGGTGTGAGGCAAGGGCTTACTTTGCTTAGATAGTACACCCACGTAAGCTTAGTGCCTAAATGGTTTAGTTTGCTATAGTGACATGGTCTTTTCACGAGATCACCAACGGTCACATGTCGCGTACGGCCGATCGCCGCACCGATCGAGTAAATTTAAATGACTTGTCAGGCTATGTGATTAGGTATACTGTGCTTTCGTGCCAAATATAGGAAATAAACATTGCAAGAAGGATGGCAGCCGATGTCACATCCTCATTCATGACGTGCAGAGATTTGAATTCTTGTCATCACAGCATAGATTTAAAAGTGTGAGGCCGTAACTAGTAATTATACCTAACAAACAATTATAAATAAAAGGAAAACACATCGAAATGAGGCCGCCATTTTTACATTTGATTCGAAAATTGCTCGACTATCAGATTCAGGACGGCTGACCGACATCTACTTTCAAACAATGCCCCTTTCACGGCTTTGTGCCTTGCCGCAAAACATGTACATTTATCAAAAGCTTAATTGTTGTGACATTTGACACGCAAGGCGTGTCACGAGACCCGTGTATGTGTGAAGGAATGATTTTGCAGGGAAACCATGGTGCACATACAGGATTAAGGCAATTGCAAAGTTTGCCTGAACGTTATTTTTTTAAACATACCAAATAATTTATACAAGAAAGTACATACTTTATACTTGAAGTTTAAATTAGGCAAATAGCTTTACATTTAACTATGCAATAATGCCACATGTAAGGTTACTGTTGTTGTTGTTGTTTTTATTAATTACTTAAAACACAAACAGTACATCATGAACCAGAAATAGGATCGTATACAAAGATGTAGCTCATGGACGTCTTTAATGTCCAGTTAGTTATTAAAACTTTATGTGTAGACCGTTCCAAAGATCTCTTGGAGTAGTTCCAATTATTAGTTATGTGCCACAGTGACTTTAAGACATATAAGATAAAATTAAAACAACCGTTTAATTTTTTTATTCCAACGATGGCGTTTATTTCAAAGTAATTTATTCTTCCCTTCGTTACAATTGTTGACAATTCTTAATGCAAGTGTGACAACACAGAGTCACATCGAAGAAAACTGTTGGCTTATCACTTCAACGTGCAGAGTCATCTCCACAGACTGTCTTCATTATTTTTCCAATGCCGAATCCACACATGTAAAAGATAAATGTGTGGTGAATATGGATTATCAACTGAAAGTATTTGGCTTTGCACCTTTATGGGATATCAAAAATTGCAGATTCAAAAATTATGCGAATGTTCGAATAGCCTAATTCTGCCTTTTTAAACAAGTTCATATTTCTATAATTAGGAAATGGTTATATTACTTTCATGATAAAAATCATCGAATTTATCAGGGTTTTCATATTACATCACGATAGATTTGTAATCTATGTGATTCAATCTGTCGCTCTATTTCCCATAAAACCACATTTAATCACGTGGTCGTTTTGGCAGTTTGCAGACAAAAACCATGGGGAGGAAATTTGTGCAAGAACAGGTTTGGAATACATACCATATATTACACTAGTAACAGTATATCACACGAATCAGTACATTGACAGCTATCGAGAGTTACATTAATATCTTTACAATTTTTTTTATTCCAGTTTTCAGTTAAAACGCGCCTCAGTGACAGAAATTTTGACTCTCTAGGCTAAGCCTTTTAGTACTGTATTTTTCTATCACTTGTTCGGGCTCATTTTGGAGCTTTGGATTTCAAATCTCGGTAAATTTAAAAGTAATTTGTTTTCACATGACCGATTTTATCACGGTGACTACCTATTTTCTTATTCTTAATTTTGGAAGAGAATGGTTTATGGTTTCGTCAAGGAAAGTCTGAGCAAACCTTTAAATCTTTCGATTGCGAGGCGCATACTACCGTAAAGTATATATGGCTTGAAAAAAATAAAGTCATTAATTTACAAAATGACAAATATACAACTTGTTGTTTGTGCCGTTTTTCTAGCCATGAGAAAACGATAGGAAATGTCACTTTAAACAATACCATATACGACAGGACAGCATGCAAGCAAACACACATGACAAAATTTGAAAACGGGTCCAGCGTGATCGAAGCACCACTAGATGTACCACACGAATGTAACATATGTCAATACTCAACGCCTAGCCCCTAGAAAAGTAGATGCGAAATTAGTACTGGCCGGCATGAAGGCTTCATTGCCAAAAGCATATCAGATTCAAAGACAGATTCAGCCGTTGGTGAACAGTCTTCCGCATGTCGGTCTGTCAGCGCTGGTTTGAACAGACTGAGCCTAAGATTGTCAAAGTCTGAATCAGAGTGACAGCTTTCCTGTGAAATAAAGACGTACACATATTAATCAGGTTTTTGCGTGGCGAAATGTCGCTGTATGAAACTTTCCGCACGAAAAATGACATATTTTTTAACGTCACCATCACAGTTTTCATCAATTCTCATACCTTTGATATTACAAATTACCATAGTCCACTGTCTACGAGATACTCTACGTACAATATGTCAAGAGTTAGCAATAGCTAGAGTCAGTCAACTCTACAAATAAAATCAGTTTGTCAACACGGCAAAACACAGGAGAATTTTAAGTACAAAGTAATAAGTAAGCAATCGATCGTTTATTTACCTCTATTGAGTACTTCACGAACTCAATTTCTCCTATTTGTGCACAACCGGAGAATATATCATCTCCATCAACCTGTGTACACTGAGAGAGCGAACGAAAGGTGATTGGTCTGAAGAGGGAGCATTTTGAGAAAGTTAAGGTCAAAAGATATAAAGATGCAGTACTGAGCAACAGAGATGAATTGTTCAGATTGGCAACAATACGGTATATATAGAGAGATGCGGGCAGAAAAGATAGCGGGGAACTGGTGTTAGTTGCATGTGGTGCGTTCATTTTTCTTCACACTGTACTAGCTTTTAACAAAGACTTCTTAAAAGACTAATCCACTACCCAGTGTCAACCAACAACATTGAAAGCGACATCTCAGCCCCCCGGGGGGGGGGGCGGGGGAATTTGTCTGGAAAACAACCGATGGCGACACAAAAGGTTGTCCTTACCTGCCTTGGATAATTTACGAAATCCAGTTCCTTTCTTTGTGCATTCTGCTGCATGAATCCATTTACCTGTGAATATCGATTTAATAGAAATAAATGACGGGAAAATCACTTCTTTACTGGGAACACTACTGTCTATGGTAGGAAGTATTGAAGACGGATGAAATTCGGGATATAAATAATAGTATTTTAAAACAAGTTATGCATCAATTCACACACACAATATATCAAATGTCTGTGAATGAAAAAATAGATAATATATATATATATATATATATATATATATATATCTATATATATATCATTGATAAAGCATTGAGCTACTCTAACATGAACAAGCGATGTAATCTTTGTATATCAGAAAAGCTGCACATTATCAATGCTGACAAATCTACACTGTTAAACAAACGCTCTGAGTTGGTTTCAAATGTCGCCACCAAGACAAATATTATTTGACGAATTTTAACACCATCTACAAATAGAATGGTTCGTCCCAATCATATATGTAAGAATGTTGAGCAAGTAATCCTTTCACCTATCTGAGGATTGCAAGATGCATGAAACTTAAGTAATAGATTTCATTACTTGTACATGAAGTAATCTGTTTATATATATTATATATATATATATATATATATATATATAATATATATATATATATATATATATATATATATATATATATTAATAATGGTCGTCCCAATCATATATGTAAGAGTGTTGAGCAAGTATCAATGATATATATATATATATATATATAATATATATATATATATATATATATATATATATATATATAACATGAATCTAGCAACCGGATCTTGCAGTGTATAGCGGCTATTATGCTTCTACAAATCGACCGCTATTACAAATGTCTGGACAATGTGTTGATAATTATTGTCGATATCCTCCCACACGATACCTAGATACCAACAGTACGGTCTTACCTGCAAAGGTATGTTGTTGTTATTATCCTTTCCGACCTCACGTGACTGTCTAGACAGCAGGCAACCCATTTCACAAGTTCAAGGCCTAAAATGTCGGAAACACAAGTCAATTTATTGCTTTAAGTATCTGAGAATCGTTTAAAGCCACCCAACTAACCGTAGACTAATTTTACAACCAAATCGTATACTTTTGACAAAAGTTAGGTATATGACATCATTCTGCTTCCAAAACAAGTAGAGTCTATTATCTCATGGTAAACAAAGTGCGGCATTCTTTGAAGTTTCTCCTTAACTAGTAAATCAGGCGAGGAGCCTATTAGCTTTACAAAACAGACAAATCGTTTTTTTTTGAAAATCAATGAGTAATTTACAATACTTTAAAATAATATTCGTAGTTTGTTCAAGTCATAGTAAGCTGACGCCCATCGTTTTGTACTTCCTAGTTAGATAAACACTACAGAATTCAGAGCAAGTATGTACAATGAGTTTGCATATATTGAGACATTCTCCAGTACGATATCTACACGCAATGTACTGAGTTTAACAAGCCAATCAAATCTGGGGCAAACGTACGCGTGAAAATGAGTTGTCAGTTACATTCATACCACGCTTACTTTATCTCCCTTATTCATGGAATCAGACAAATGAAGCAAGGTATCAAACTTACACTGTTGTATTTATTTACTGGTATCAAACTTACACTAGTTGTATTTTATCAAATGGTCGAGCTACGACGTTGTTGCATAGTTTGTGTGATTGGTTTTTTTCGGTACGATATAAATTATCGTACAGTTCAGAATACTTCTATTTCTCTCCTTTAATGTCTAAATATACCATATTCTACATTTTTGCCATTAAAACGTTTACAGAGTTTATACATCGATTACATTGTCCATCTGCAGAAAATTCGTTAAAATCCGATGGCGAAGAGGAGAGCTACTGTTCAACAATGATCGCGGTATCCGCCATTTTGGATATCGTTTGTAAATAACGAATTGATTATACGCGGCAATATAACCGGCTCCAATTTTTCTGTGAAATTTCAAGTTTCTCGGTATAAGTTGAATTTGAAACTTTGAAGTGCCATGGTAATACAATGAAGAATATTATTGTAAGAAACTTCTTATGGTTTAACGGGCCAAACAGATAGCAGTGCTAATGGATAAATTCGTGGGCCAGACACTGTATGTAGACTAATTGTACAATAAACTTTTAAAATTGCTAATACTGGTATTCCCTTGAACAAATCCTTGATTTCGCAGCTCCATCATCCTTTCAAATGGGAAGAATGAGTACAAATTGGAGTAATAGAAATCTTAGACTGTGTGGAATACCGAATCATATCCAGTGCACGTACCTGTCCCTTGCTGTCCAATACTTTGACATCGAATTAAACTTAGTATCAGCATGGACCGCAGTATGTCCATGGTGTCAGTAAATGAAAGCATAGCTTATACTAATGAAGTCTTACACGCTTTTACTTAAAGGAAGAGTTCACGCATATAGGGCACACCACAAGGCAAATGTATTTTTTACCCGGTTTCATCTTTTGTGTGAACAGATTTTTGTGATGACCAAATCGTTCACGAGCAAGTAATGTGATGAAATGAAAATTCAAAATTCAAAATTCGAATTCAAGATGCCACAAAGAATCCGGTCTATCGAATCTGAATAACGTCTTATAATCACACATAATTCACTTTCTGCTCCATGAAGGAGAAGCATAGGTACCTTACCTTTCACGGCATCCAAATGGCGTAAAAATATGTTCGACTAATTTCTGCGCATTGTTGTACTGCGCACAAAAACAAAGTCGGAAAAAATCGATCGAAAGACACTTAACTATGAACTGCGGCAAATCAAAGACAAAAAGGGCCTGATGTGCCAGATAAGAGTGCTTTATACAATGACGCCTATTAAGGAAGTGCGTAAACTAGCCAGGGACGACCTGAAAATGTGTGTGTGAAAATATGGAAATCCTACCTAAATTTACATGTATTAGACTGTAATTGAAAATTTGACAATCGATACTAAACCAAAATAGCAACGTCTACCATCACGTAGTAAATATGTTAGCATTAAAAAAAAAGAAAATGTTTATTTGATTACGAATTGTTGACTTGAAAATAACATAACGTGAACGACCAAAATTAATAAACTGACAGCACAAAAATGATCTTCACTGATAATTCTGCGTTTTAATTAATATTAAAACAAATAACAAAAAAATAACACACTTGCATAAACATGGCACATCGAAATATTACACATTATGTTCAGAAGTTAGGAAACTTAGATTATCGTGAATTAATTTAATACTGTTAAAAAGGCCGTAAAGCATCGCACATGTAATTTATTGGCGTTGTACTTTTCAGTAAACAAAGAAGGGGACGTTGAGAGTCAATAATTGACGCGTATTAGTGTGAAGGGTCGACATGCAGTTGTTATTCTTTGTATTATCCATTGTTCCTGTGGTAAACCCCGGGAAATTATGGCCGCCAAAATCAACAAACGACAGGTAGATAAACTTTTTCGGATCCTCTACAAAACAATTACAACAACCTGGCAACGGAGCAGTATGGCAGCAGTAAAGACTACCAAACGTCCTTCATAAAAAAATTCTCCACTGACTCTCTCAACTTAATTCAAGTTATCGGCAGACATGCTACATTTGTGACTTTTGTTAAAGTGTTTCAAGCACCAGAATTCGATGACGTTATTCATAAAATTCAAGTAAATGCATTTGATCTGAGCCTTCAATTGTCTCCCTAAATGTTATATGTAACTTTACATACGCTTTTAGGCAAAATAATTCAAAGTGTGTCGGACTGTTTGGTTACTTGATCGTAATTAGTGGTTTGCTAGACTGTAAGTGAGGCTGATGCCTAAATAGTCCCATACAAGCTTGGGTACACAAAGACTGAGGGCCCCAATCATGCAATTTTTAACGGATTTACTTGCACGAAAGTTGAATGGTCAAGATTTAGCTGATTTTACTCAAATGTAAATCATATTAAACTCGAAGAAGTTTAAGTTCATTGAAATTTTTAAGATCAGATATTTGGTTTTATTGATGAGGCTGTCATCAGATTTCTGAAAATTAACAGCAAACTCCTCACGATTCTATGATCAATGCCAGCACTACAGAAAAGAAAAACTAAAAACCAAAATAGTGATATGCATGACATGACAAAATCATATCTCACCTTTCCATGACATTTTAGTACAATATTTTCACCAGAGACCCTTATTCCAACTATGTTCCTTTTTTACGTAGTACGCCGCGTGAGGGCGTTATACCTCCAGGTGCGGCTCCAGCCACCATAGTCCTTTTCGACGTCCATCCATTATATTTGGTTCTATGGAAAGAAACAGTATGTTAGATTATAGAGAGTAGAGGGCTACTGTCTTTGGTTGGAAATTCATTCCTTCGATATTGTAAACTTATTATTACATAACAACAAATAGCCAATTCAAATATATCGAAGGATTCTAGAGTCTACAGTCTTTTCAACAAAATCACACACAGGACTACAAATGAGACAATCTCTGCCAAAAATGTCAAAAATGTCAAAAATGAAATAAGGAAGAAGATATACACTGTCAGTTATTGGTAACTGATTCTTCTGATGTTGCTTAATATAAAGATTAGATCTATCATGTAAATCTTTATAAGCAAATTCACATTTTTCTTTTATACCCGTAATTTCACGATGACATAATTTAAGGGAAATATATTTGAAAGAAATTCATGTAAGATCATAAGATGTTATCTGCGGCTTCTTATTCGTTGTTCTATGAGTAAGTATTAATGCATCATGCTATCGGTATCAGTAATTTATTGTCCAAACTTGAATTATCACTTATTTGGCAACACGGTCATGATATTCATTGTTATCTCTGTAAGAACGTGGGTGTACCTTACATGACAGTAAAGGACATTATTCGCTTCAAGTCAAGTTCGCTAGCCAAGGGTGTTTCTTCTAGCAGAGACCCTCCCTCGTTAGGGAGACTATGTTACGCCGACCTAACCAAGCCGTGCGGAATAGGCGATGGCTTGCAGCCAGTTTCCACGTCATTCAATATATGTCAGCAATTTAAAACGGCATAATACGTTCATCTGTATGGTAAAATATTGCAGGATTGACCTTGCGTACACGGAAAGGCTGAGTTTGACAACATGTTCTTCATGCAGCACCCTTCGCAATTGTTTGCGCCAAGGGCCTATTGTGACATTTACCATCGTTGACCGGATACCGGACAGAGTCGTTGCCGAGATTTCGCAGAGGCGCAGTCCCCTCACTCGCTGTTCACTTGACCATCCAAACTCCCTGTGCAGTAAAAATGCCGAGGAGATACAGTGTCTATGACCAAATCGTGTGTTTTTTTATCGTACAGTTAAATCTGCTTAAATTTAGCAGCCTAAGGACAGCCTGTGTGGCATATTTGCTTGTTTACAATACTAATGAGTCAGGCTGATATATCAGCCGCTTTGCTAAAATTATTAACAAAAGTTCCAAATTTTGACTTTCAAACAAGCGAAATTTAAATCTTTGAGAGCAAGGAAAATATTTCTGATTTTTACCAGGCTAAGTATCAGTATTTATCAACTGACGCCAAAGTCCTGATTGACAACAGTAGAGCAAAGAGAAACCTGGAGGAGATTTCAATTTTAGAGTACAGACATTTAAAATACACATAATCGCTAGAGATGACGAATTATGTTTCTCTACCTCCTATTGCCCGTCACAAATGTCATCAAATGTGTATTTTGTGTATCAAGAGTTCAGTTAAGATGACCTTTACGTATCACAGAATGTAACTGCCCACGGTGTACGGCAGTTGCCTTGACATCGCTGAAAATGAATTGCTCGTCCATCGCAAAATGACAGTTTGAGTGGTTCGCTACATCCCTCGTACGTCGTTGGCAGGATAAGTTAACGTTGCCACGATTCGTTCATAGCTTTTAACAACGAGTTAAAGCACAACAAATTCGTGAGAACAGATCTGTTGCATGTGAAATTGACATTACAAAGATTTTACAGGATCGTAACATGAAGTTAAAATGTAATTAATTGCCTTTTTACGATCAATTTTTACTTGATTCATAATTTAAAAAGATAAGTATAATTTTAGATTGTCTTTGTCAAAATTGAGAATTTCTCATGAATCGTAAACCTCTGTATGTCAAGGACATGGCAGCCTATGTTTTGATGTACTTAAGTGTATATTGTGGCAGAGAAACATCAAAACGTGCACTATTTCCTGTATCGAACGATAAACTTTGTCCGACGGAATAAAACAAATCAACCCTGCTCCCTATATAGATCCAAAAGGAGAGCTACATTTTCATTGAATGCTAAATAATTTCATTTCGTTTTAAAATAACCGTAACTTTCCTTGTAGATTTTCCTTTGAATATCCCTATGGCTAATCTACTTTTTGATCGAGACGCGGGTCTAACCAAACAGTCTTTTAATCGCAGAATTATGCTAACTTTTATTTATAGGTGAATCGCACACTATAATTATTTTTGTCACGGCGGGTGCTTAATTTACCAGTCTATTCCCGGTACGAATTCTCACTACGATACCCACTGATACCGTCAGAGCAATGTTATACGCACAGAAATGCATGTCTATAGTCTGCCTTCAAGTTGTTAAAATTTACAGTACACGTTTAGATTTTTTGAGTCTATAGCACACTATAAACTTACCTAAAATCATTGCAATGTATTCCGAACCAAGTAAGGCAAGGTATATTGACATATCCATCTTCAGTAACTTCAGAAAAGGGTTCTATTGTATCTTGCAAAGAAGGATTCTCTCAGAAAGAGTCGTCTTCAGACAACGGTGGTACGGGTATTGATACTATTCCGCAAGTGATATAAACGGGGTTTTTTTGCCGAGTTAGACCTGCGATACCCCATTCAGGTCAGTCTCCGCGAAACTGTACTCTTCTGCAGGTCAACAACCATTCATAAAGTAACCCTTGCGAAAATAAAAACATTCCCACAAGTTTGGGATATACCACTACAACGTAGGGGAGTGCACTGTGGAAGATGACCAAATTGATTCTTCGTCGTTCAGGGGTTAATGGTCTCACTGCCAATAAACAGACTTGCATTTTCGTCATGGGTGAGTGCGAAGAACAAAATATTGTAGTGTGACTTATGCTTCATATGCTTGTTTGTATGAGCATATGGTTTCCATAGTGTCGGTAACAAGTATTGAGGCCTTATAATAGAAGTTTCTTTCTTGGCGTATGTTGCGCCCTCTGTGACTTGCGCTGCTCTTCTTTACTTTCGAGTATGTATTGTTCATGGCTAAATTGCGATGGGAGTTTTTATTATTAACAGACAGTTTCTCCATGTTGTGAAAATCCTCCCATTTCAAATAATATCAAAGATCCAGGTTTAAGATTGGACAAAAATTAATAGAGAATGTCTTACTCAGAGCAAGATTTGGTACTAACATAGGCAAACGTGGAGGATGTGTTGAGGGACGCCATAGTCGCCACAAATAAAAACTATTGGTTCGGCATAGAAAATTTAGTAGCCTAACATCTGGTTTCTGAATAATTATTAGTTACGTTTCTATAATTGTTTAAAAATCATTCCTGGCTCATCATTTACTTTATGATAGGTGTTATCATTGTTATTCAAACGATTGTATCGCCAGCAAAGTCAATAGTGGGTTATCTACGGATCTTCAATCATTCCCCTGTGCATGTAACAGTTGTGTCTTTGTAAAATGAACATAACGTTTTGGTCAGACGTTACAATTATTCCAGTAGACAGGAATCACTATTCGTATTCCTTACATTCAATATCATGCTTTTTTATCGACAGGGAGCCACAAAATATATAAAGAAGCATCATACAAACAACAGACAGCTGCAAATCGATGCTCACATCTCAGTCATCTGAATTGTCCGCTGATATACAAAATGGTGTAGAATCCGGTGACACATACAAAGCGATGTTCATTATAATTACCGAGCTAAGTCATCATAAATTGTGTTGTTGAATTTGGTGTAAATCTATCTTCCTATTTATCTGTCTGTCTTTCTATATCTCTATGTATCTACGTATTTACGTATATATCTCTTTGTAGAGGTAAACGTATGTATACTTGTGTATAATACTATACACATTCACATAACGCTCTGCTATGGCATCGAAGACAAAGGTTCGTAGTCTCGGGTGCATTACTTGAAGTTGTGACACCAACCTATCTTCAACAAAACTACACAGTCCACCATGGACTCAATTCTCCGATGTCATCCTATCTCTACCGTTACAAGCGTGTACCCCTTCAGATGAATTTGTGTCATCATCTTGTTTAACCCGTCTCCGTAAGACAGATTATGTTGCTACTTCTGAAATATGATTTGTACTTTGACCTGGTAAATATTTATTTCATCCATCAAGTCGTTTATGGACCTAACGTTTGAAAAAATAATGACAAATAGAGGGAGTCTACATACTTCTTTCCCACCACCTGTACCTCTTTTTGTTTTCCTATTCATGTTGTGTTTATGTCTCTCCCGGTTCAAATGAATATAATCACCATCGAGGTGAATAGCAGATGTTTCTAGTGCAGGCCATTGTTCGTGACAATACGTAATACCAGACGCCACATCATTCTGATACTCACTCCTTCCAAGAACTGCTCTATAGCCGCAGATAGGAGACAGACGGACGGAATACCAACACACATGCTTGATTCATCCTTACGCATGCTTACTCGAGAAATATTGCAATAGAAAGTGCTTTGCCAACTGAACCACAGCCAAGTGATCAGTAATACCTCTCAAATTATGTCCTGGACAGCATATGGTGTTCAGGAATGAGAACTGTATTCCCCTTTGTGGAATGATATATCACAGTGAGATTATTTTAAAAAACGGCTCTCACCATGATAACATAAAAATATTGTAATATTTATAAGTAATGACCGGACATGAAATTATCCCATACACCAGTAGGATGAGATAGAATATTTCAGATTTGTTGGAGAATTTTTCTCATCACACAATGCCATTGGAGTGTGGGATTGTATTTTTTCAATCAACTATTTACTTTTGTTTGGTGGCCTTCACGACCATATACGCCTGTCATAATTTAATACGTATATTGCATATTGACTAATGCTTCATCCTCAATCGGTATTATAAAATGTCAAAGTTCAAACCACAAACCCTATATACCATCACTGAATGCAATAATCATAAATTATGTTTCTAGAGCAAGCATTAGCATACACTCCCGTTAGCAACTGTTGCGCAGCGCGTTGGTCGGGAAACACGCGCAATGTTCCAGTGTCATAAACGCATGCGAAGGAAACAACTCTACTCATACAGTGGAAGTAACTTGCCATTGACATCCATATTGCCCGATACAGAGGGCTGGAATACTACTGCGGCAAACAGAATTGAAGAAAACTTGTTATCTTAAGGTATTTGTTACTACATAATTTCCTCCAATTATCATGCATTGTATCAATTTGGATTCCATCAATGTTTACAAACATGTAGGCGAAGCCTCTGAAGACTCTTGAAGATGCTCCCGCTTGATTTCTTTGAAAATTTAATCTCTCCTAATCTTTGTCAGGAACCGTCAACTATGGGATCGGGAACAAAACCATTTTGTTCATCAAAATACTGTCAGCTTGATGATCGAATCCTGATTACCTTCTTTTAAAACATTCTAAGGTTAATGAAAAACAGTTTATTCTCTTCTTTGCTCTTTGCAAATTGTCGCTGCATTTTGATTTAATCTTTTCCCTTATGCAACGGTATAAATTCCAATGACAAGTGCTACCATGAGCATATAACCTTGCACAAGTTCTAGTACGAAAATCTCGGACAAAACACGCGCTTGAAACGCATACATATGCACATACTCATATACGTACACATTGCAATGCCTTCAAACAAACTGTACATAAAATGTATGGCTATCTCGTATAATGCCTGTTTCAAAAGTTTTAAGAATTATTTACATCGTCAAATCAATGATCTTATGACTTTATCAGCTACTTGAAAACGCAGGAAAATTTCTTTCATTGCTTATCAATGATCAAGAAAGATCAAAAGTTAGGCTCACTGTTCTTGAGAATCGTTTTTCAAGTCACAATAATACAATATTGATGGGACCTTGAAAATTTATGAGAATGGACGGTTGTAGAGACACTAGGTACTGTGTTTATCTTTGAAAAATAACTTGTAAGGTGGCGATGAAAACGTAAACACCATTTCTAGAAAGAAATTAATTTCAGTCATGAGTAATTGGCTAATGACGCAGTCATGATTTATGCACCCAGATATTAAAGCAGTTTAATCATTATAGACTGTCTCAGTTAATGCTTGGATAAACATAAAATTCTTCTTGTATGTAAGGAAAACGCTCGTTCTTGCTATACATCACGTTTATATTTGTTCAGTAAAAAAGCACTTGTCATTAACTGAGAATGCGGACAATACAGAAGGCCTAAATTCATTGATCAGATTGAAGGAATCGGGACTAAATTGAGTGTCAATTTGCATTCACGAAGGAATGAAATTATGATTCGATCAAAATGGAAATCTCATCTCGCAAGGCAATATCATATATTTATGAGTGACGGACGGACGACGCAGTTTTAATTAAAGTCTCAGGATATTAAAGTCAAATAGAGTCCGTTATAGTTGATACATTGGATGACGTTTTCCTTATATTGTGCAAGGGCAGGCTGCGATGTCGGAAATTAAAAGACTGAAACTGAAAGCATATTGTCGACTGGACACGTTCCAAAAGAATACATGTAACCGAGTTCTTAAGAGCAGTGAGTCACATACATTGTTTGACTCATTTCAAACCACTTTTTGCGTATGTATGTATGTATGTATGTATGTATGTATGTATGTATGTATGTATGTATGTATGTATGTATGTATGTATGTATGTATGTATGTATGTATGTATGTATGTATGTATGTATGTATGTATGTATGTATGTATGTATGTATGTATGTATGTGTTTGTGTATATAGGAAGTCAGTTAGGTAGGTGGATCGTATAAGAATGAAGATTTTCAAGGACACAAATAAATAGAAACTACACATCAGAATAGACACAAAGACTCGGCGTAGAGGTCGTAATGCTTGTGTTACAATTACGTGTTGTGGGGTGACCTATGAAGCAATACCAAGAGAAAACCCCATTTTGAAATACCCGTTCCACTATAGCGCTGCGTGTTTAAGACGTTTCTATAGAGGTTATCGGCACACAAAGCCCCGACGTTATAGCAATATATAAAAACAATGATTACTGAAGAATCTTTCTTTTATTACTTAGTCGCAGGGTATTATTGAGTTTGTTGAATAATTCAAAAACTTTTGATATATATCTGAAAAGATGCCTTACTATGACTTGGTTTTATGTCATAATTCATGGTCAAGCCGCTTCATTGCAATAGTTTTTGCCGTTTGGCTGAACTGCAGCAGACTCTGCAGTACATGATATGCAAGTCTCAGACTGAAATAACAACAAAACAGTAGAAATGGACAAATCACAGACAAACGGCAGAGCTCTTGGTAGCGTCTATGCAATTTTCTCTCGGTGACTACCAGTCGCATAGCAAAACAAACTCTCCCTTTGTGGAGCATGTGTAGGGCTAATATAACTTACGAACTCGCTCTGCTAGCGGCTTACTGGAGTGTCTAAGGCCAATTGGTTCTGGCAATCCCATGATGAACTTTGAAATTTTATACAATTACGGGGAAATATTTTCTTAGAAATTCCTACCAATGAAATCTTCTGTTGCATTTCCGCATGGAGGATAGGTCAATGTATTACAAGACTGTATACAACGACCGCTTCTGAAATGGCATCCGCACTGTCACATGATAGGATTACGTGATTGATTTTACGCTTAACCAAGCGTATTGAGAGGTGGTAATTCACGAGGAATAAATGGAAATTTAAAGTCGTGGAAACATCTCATGATTCAAAGCCCTGAAAGAGACTAGTGGCTCATGTCTGGAATTACTACTGGCGGAAAGTGATTGGTTGAGTTTGTCATTACGAAGCAAGAGTTTCTAACAACTTTGAACAGCTTAAAATGATTCTTTGAATGCTCGTCGATAGTAAGTATCCTGAAACCAGTGGTTGAGAATATTCCTTTTGTTTCAAGCAAATTCTTAATGATTTACCGCTTTCAACGTTTTAAACGTCAGTAAACTAAAAATATTAAGAAATTAACAACTGTAGTGCCAACGTAACGATTGGCGACATTTTACTGACTTTATTTAAGGGCACTTAACAAAAATTAAATTGAAATTATCTCAGGGCTTTTACAGGTACGAACAAGTCCAGTTTGACATCTACATGAACATTCTAGATAAATTGTGTTACTCATGTTTTTATTTACTAATTTCACTCACCATTTTATGTCAGTTCACTTTGAACACTTTGACCAACTTTCCTCATATTGATCTCGCTGCAAAGAGAGTTTGACATTTTCCTATTATGTTGCTACTCAAAAATGTCAACACATTTGTTTTCATTCTGTTGACCTTTCAATAGGGAGTGTTCATTATCATTTTCGTGTTGTATCCATGGAGACGCAAAAACAGAGACTCAAAACGAAAGTAATGTTTTCGCGTGACTAAACGCCATTTGAAGCATAGCCCCCTCAATTGCATAAATCATCGTTTGCCGTACGGTGGCTCTGTTAAAGACCAAAACAACTTTAAAACCGTATGAGGTTGTCTTGCTTATTTTCCTTCATCACTAATTAACCCTCGTATGGTCCAATAAATTAATATCAACCGGCCCCCTAACCACCCACAGTTGACAAAAAATCGCTAAACTTCAAAAAAGATTTTTAAGGCTACAATACCATTTTATATCTCCGAAAGTTTCTTTAGCTCTAACAAGAGAAAGTTTTAATTGCATATCACCAATTCAAAATCTGTGTTATATTGTCGTATATGAAGAAAAACCGAAAATCCAACCCAATTCTTTTGTCGGCACACAAGCGTGTGCCAACATTATATCCAAATGCATCACTAGGAGGAAGATGAGAGACGACGCCCGCTTGGTTCAATCCCACGTAAAATTGCCGCAGGCAATGTCTCAGAGGCAATGTGCAAAACAATCCAATCTATTGTTTTCTGTAACTGAAGCGTTCATTTGATCTCCATCATAGGGTATTACCTTAATGAAAGTAATGTGAACAACAAATATGATATTGGAATTTCCTCCAAAATATCGATTCTCATCTCATGGTAGTCTTTGGGCAAAAATATTAAACATTTCCCCCACTAAATCTTGCTACAGCTGTGCATTTATATGGAAATGTTGTTAAATATTGACTTTTACGCTGTAATAAGTTTCTATGCAAACAATAATAATAATATGAAATTACAAGCCAAACTACCAGTATAACTGAAGGTAAACACGTGCTAGCTATTTTCCCTTTCGATTTGGAATTGCCAATTGTACTTTTAAGTAATTGGCAGAATTAATAATGTGCAATGTTATCGTTTTTCATCGAATCACTTTAAACCTTGCATAAAAGTTATGATTTGTAAAGGGTAAAAGTATTCACTGAAGTTCAAAGGCCAGATGATAAATTATATGTCAATTAAGATATCATTGACAGGGCTGAAACATGCAGGGGGAGGTCACTGTTTTGTGCTTGAAAATCGGGAAGGGTCACTTGTTTGTTTACGCAAACACTTTTGAAGGGCACTATTTCTCGCGCAGTATCATTTTGAAACTCCCTACCCCCTCTGCAAATTCTGTCCAGCCCGAGGTACATTATTCATATCAGGGTAAACGTGTTCAATTCAATACACTAGAGACGTAAAAACAGTAGCTGAGCCCGCTCTAGGACCCGGAATAGGCTTAAGTCAATCGATTGTAGTCAACTTATATAGGGCATATTAGCTGTTTGCACAATGCGTAATCCCTCAGCTGCGTACACTTTGTTCAAACTCGAGAGTCAGGAAGAGCAGCATCCGTACTTTGCGATTGAAATTTGAAGGACTTTTACTGAGCTTGATCTTTAAGAACACTCACAGCGATCAATGATCTGCTGAAACCATCACCTTTCATATGACAGATTCCTAAATAAGTTCAAGATTTACCGTGTGTATCGAACAATACCTGTTGCTATCATCTGATGGTGCATGACTGGTGTATATAATACATTTATTACGGAAAAGTTTGGTATATTTGAAAACTTATCCTTAAGGTAATATGCACCTCGAAAGTGAAAGACTTAAACTTTTGCTCAAACTTTCCTCAGTGAAACTTTCAACCATTCTCTTACCAAAGCAAGAATAAAAATCAGGGGTCACCGTGCAACTTTGGTACTAGAGAGACATATAACTTGCGATTTCTCGATATTTGAAATTCAAAATGGCCGCCATCCCTGTGTTTAACTCTATGGGAAAAATAAATTTTCGATTTTTGAAAATCTAAGACGGTGAAAGCTTTTCTTTTGCCAAGAGCTTCAAAATGAGCCCCCACAAGTGGTAGGTTAGAATAAAATTGATAAATTTGAAGGCCCGAATTTCTGTCCCCGAGGTGCGTTCTACCTTAACTACAGAAATGATAATGGGAACAATGATTGTGTTTGAGTACGTGTACGTCTAGTAGACAAATAAGGTCCACTTTACAGTAACATAACGGTTAAAGATCAAACTTAGTCATAATTATACCTGTGGCAAAATAAAGGATTTAGCAGTCAATATGCAATTTTTTCCTCCTCTTGCTGATTTTGTTCATCAGTTTCAAAGGATATCACTAGTGATGAAGCCTATGTAAGTCAGAATAGCAAAGATTTTAAGTTAAATGGCATTTTGGGTTCTGTTGTGTGTTTAAAGGAAGGAAAAAGAAGTTAGACCTTTTCTGCCATCGTTCTGCACAAGAGAATAACGCCCCTATTGGCGATGAGTAAAAATGTTATTGTTTTGTCTCAATATTTCCTTGATCGTCGAGACTCTGAAAACAATTGCTGCGGTAAAGTTCGATGAATGCAACACTTTTTAATTCAATATCTTGAGTTATAAATACCTGTATTTTCTTCAGTATTCAGATAAACTATGGAATATCCAAGCCTTATGACAGAAGACACTACTTTTTGGGGTAAATAAAACTACAGCGCCCTCATTGAAGTACCGCGTAACAAAGTGTACAATGATCAACTCTGACCTACCTATGACGAAGCGCATTGTGTCATTCTTCAAGCGTGCCAAAATACTGGTAAGAAATAATGTAATAATAATCAAAACTTTCCTTAGCTAATAAGAAGGAGGGTTGTATTATGCAATGTCAGTTTATTTTCAATTACTAATTCTGTTTCTAATGCGCAAATTACCCATAACTATGGAAGGTTGTTTCAATTCCATAATAGGGTAGACAATCGGTGGCATTTCTATCTAGGAGGGCTGCAACTTTATTGTAACTTATCATCTTGAGTTTCCTATTCATATTCGCTGTCTGTCTCCCCTCGAATGATATTTTCAGGTGCTATATTCCAGGCAAGCTACTATTTCAGCCATAGTTTCCCTTGTTTGTTTTTGGAAACGTCTCTGAGCATCATTTGCGATCGGCGTGTCTTAATATTTACACACTGAGGCAGATCTTTAATGTATAACAATACTATTGCCATTGAGATGGCAAACAAGCAGGATCATTGGAGGATTTCGCAATTTAGAACTTTGTTTTACAATCGTAAATTTTGCACTGTTTTTTGCAAAATCCATGTATATCTATGACGCTACTCTCATCAGATATACTAACAGGGAGAAAGTGTTAATAGTTAAAAATATATAGACAAATCAGTGTGAAGTGTTTCAAGAATTTTTGTTGGAGTTCAGTACAGTACAGACATCATTTGCAGTCATAAATGTGGATGTAAGGAAGAACACATGTAGTTAGATGCTCAGGAAGAAAAGTAAGAATGCATGAAGAGTGTATTTTTTATTTATTATTATTTATTTCAGACTCGATTGTCCATATACAGAAAAGAAATTAAGTAAATGAATATGAATACAAAACTCAGACTGTTGAAAAAAACTACTTCAAATGCAGTTGTTTTCTCCAGAACTTAAAGAATGCACTATCAATTACTCTATCTAATAAAGAGATAGCGTCAATAAGCACATTTGTTGATTTTCAAGTCTACATTTAAAGCTATAGATATTTCTGCGCATAACTTCTCCAAGGGACATGATATGATTTGTAGCATACATCGTAGAAGCACTACTAAATGAAGGAAGACCTAAAGTCTTCTCCATACATTATTATACATAACCTTTAACTTATTCATAACTTTAATTCTATAAGTTACCCAAAGATGGCAACAGTATAGATTTCCACAGTAAGCTGCAAATAAAGTCTTTTTCACTTCTAGACTACAAAATTTAAATTGCCTCAATAACATGTTCGCTCTAATACAAAATGCCCGTCTCTGTCTTTCAATATCGTCATCGTCATGCATACCTCTACAAATGACATGACCAAGGTAGGTATGCGTGGATACAAAACTCAGGGTTTTATCATTGAGTGTAAGTCTAGGAATTCTTTGGATTTTTACTTTTGTCCCATTAAAAATCATGCACACAGTTTTACAAGGATTGAAAGTGATGTCAAACTCTTTGGCGTAAATTTCACAAATTCTAAGGAGACACTGTAAGCCCTTCGCACTTGGGCTGAGTAAAGTCATGTCGTCAGCATAAGCTAAATTATTTGCACAGACGCCACTAATGTGACAACCTACATTACAATCAGAAAGCTGATTTATCAAATCATCAACGTACACATTAAAGAAAAATGGGGAAAGAACACCCCCTTGTCTCGCACCATTAGAAACATAAAACCAGTCTGACAGAAAATCAACCCATTTTACGCAGAATAACTGATTTCTATACCAATAAAAAAGCAATCTGACAATGTACATATACATAGGAACATTCCTGTCAATGAGCTTTTTCAACAGTTTAAAGTGGTTCACCGTGTCGAATGCCTTAGAAGCATCCGTGAAGCATGCAAACACAGGACCACCTTTTGTTACATAATAGTTAATAATTTCTTAAGCTGCAAATAGACAAAGGTCGGTAGAATGGTCCTTCTTGAAACCGAATTGTAAATAGTGAGACGAAATAAAATCATTACATCTTGACAGTAAAATATGCTCAATAAGCTTGGACACCACTGAAGCCAAGGCAATTGGTCGGTAATTGCTGGCATCACTGGCTAGCTTCGACTTGTCTTTATAGGCACTAAGATTTCTTTCATTACAGATGATGGTAAGCAACCGTGAATAAACATTGCATAAATACAATGTGTCAGGAGTGGTAAAATAGACGAATGAGCAAACTTCAAATGCTCAGCTGTAATTTTGTCGACCACAAAGGACTTTCCGTCTGGTAACTTCAAATCGTACAAATGGTACAAATCGTGGGGGAAATTAACAGAATTTATCTGATCATCAATGTCGACCCTACCCGAACCAGACTGAACAGGGTTCAAGATCCCACAGAAATGATTTTTCCACATATTGACAATTTCACATTGCCCAATAGCTCCGTTAATGTTGTCAGTAGACGAAACCTTTCTACAATTCTGTTTTCGCACTTCCTTCCAGAAGTAATTCTGATTGTGGCACCTGAAACTATCAGCCATTTTATCGGCCCTGTATTGAAAGACACCAAATAAAAGTCACAACGAGTTGAGAAGGAAAAAAGCTGTAAGTTCGAAGTCTTCAGAAACGGATAGCAAACGGGACGGTCCTATATAATCACATTTATTTCTTTTTGTTTTTATCATTTTATATTTATCGCCGCCATAGATAACAATGATCGGAAACAGATTGACAGTGTACGAAATCACAGATAGAAAGAATTGGCACTATGCAGAAAATATCTGCGTTTGCATTGCGGATCCGATGCGTAAACTGACACTGGGGGCATCTGAATCAGAAATAGCTGCGAAATACGAGATTTGGAAATGATTCTGAGTCTCGTTAATGTTCTGATTCCGATGCCAACTTTCCCAGCGCCAAAAGCACTTCTATGCTGAGTAGAGCCCTCTATAGTCCGAAAAGCACAAATGTCAAGACAAATATATTCGTTTTGCTTCCCTTACCAGAAGTCTGCTTCACGCTGAGAGCTATTTTTACATATATAGGTGTCCAGAAAGCAACATCGAAGTGATGAATCATGTGACATGAATTTATAAGTCATTGCTTGCATAGTTTATATTATCATAGGCAAAACGAAAAATCTTAGCCAGCTTCTAAAGTTTGTTCCAAATTTACCAATTTAACCAATCCAAATCACGGTTACAGTGTAATTGCAATTATTTGATTGTCATCAAGATTTGTGATGTTATCATGTACTTCAGCCAGGGTTACAGCAGTAAAAATAGATGCCGGCAGTGACACCTCACTAAGCCTCGAAGCCAAATAGGTCTGAATCGAAGTTTCACGTTCATCCTCAGACACCTGCTGTAATAGAAAACAAAACAGGTAAAGTCAAATTTTTGAGTTCGATATGTGTAAAAACAACTTGAAGATAAATGGTATCCCATTGAGGAACGCAAAAATCGATATAAAAACGACTTGGCTAATATTTTTGGCATTACGTTTCCACTCTGCAAAGTCGCCATTTAGTCATTTGTACAAACTACATCGCATTTTTCGTAACTCGTCGTCTTTAAGATTAGCCTCCATATACGAATGGGAAAGTCAATTTGATGGTACTGTGCGCTTTTTATCTGGTTTAGCTAACCCTCTTTTGGTAATTTACCATTTTTCAAAGGGAAGGGTGTTGTAGAATATGTCATTATGCGCACCTGTTGATGGACTTGTTGAGGTACAGGAACGTTTGGTAAAGACTCTTGTACGTCGCCGCCATTAAGATTAGCCTGTATACACAAATATGAATGTCAATTTAATGATATTATGTACTTTAAAATTTGGTTTTAGTAAACCCTCCCCTAATATTTATACTGCTGCTATCGATGAAAGCAAGAAACATTCTCATTAACAAGTAAGAGCGTTATTTATTTTTGCAGCAGCTTAACTTATTGGCAAAGGTAATTATAAACTGACAGTAGATTGCCACTGATCAACCTTGTCAACCAAAGGTAAAGACATTGTGGCAACATACAGTGGTATTGTCAGATAATTCAGCCAGAGCTACAGCAGTAGAAATAGATGCTGGCAAGGAGATCTCCTTAAGTCTCGACGCCCAGTAAGATTGCCCTGATGTTTCACGTTCATCCTCAGACACCTGCTGTAATAGAAAAGAAAAAGGTGGAGTGAAATGTTTGCCGTTGACACGCATGAAAACAAGATAAACTGTATCCAATTAAGAACGCGTAAACATTGCTTTAAAATGACTTGGATAATTGTCCCTGCTATAAAGTTTCCATTCTGCATAGTCGCTCTTCTTCTTCTGTCAAATTGTTATTATATCAAAACCTTCTGACAAAATCTCCCCGTGGAGCAAGAAAGAAGTACTTCTTTGACAAGTTGAAAATTTGTGTATATCACTTGTTAAATGTTACAACGATAGCTTTGAAGAAGGTATGCTTTCAGTTTCGTAAAAAAAGAGGAATCATTACCTTATTACAAAAGAAGAGCAACCCTGAACTTCTGAAAAACTGGAGACCTACCAGTCATTTATGCACGGATTATATAAATTTAGCTTAAGTTTTGGCTAATAGAATGAAATCAGTACTACCAACAGTAATCAGTTGTGATCAAGTTAGTTATATTAAAGATTGACAAGCAGGAGAAGTCTTGAAATTTAATAGAATGTATTTTCAATTACACTTACAAACGAAAATACCAGGTGCAGTCCTTTTCATAGATTTCGAGCAAGCATTTTTGATTGCGTGAATTTGATATATATTAGAAAATGTTAAAAGCTTTCAATCAGGTGAAATGTTATTAAATGGTTTAATGCTATTTGCAGTGACATTTCTAGAAGCAGTAACAATAATGGTTGGTCGACAGAATTTGTAATTTTGAAAGAGGGTGTGGGGCAAGGATGTGGCCCGAGAATCCAGTTGTTTATTCATGTCTATGTCAAAATACTAGCGTGTAGAATAAGGCCATGCACCGAGAGAGATGATATGAGAAGAAGGAAAACAAGCCCGTATCGCTCAATTAAAATATTATACCACTGCTTTTGTTTGAAATGAGAAATCTATTTACAAAGTTTAGGATATCACGAATCAATTTCAAAAAGTATCTGGTTTAAAAATCGACAAAACTGAAGCTGTGAGGATTGGTAGTTTGAAATATGCAAAGAAAGTTTGTGGGGGATTAAAATGGACAACCAAAGCTGTAAAAGTGTTTGGGCTGTTTGTGGGTTATAATTAAGAGACAAGCTCGAAGGTACTCTTAACGCTTGGAAGATGGGAAGCCTTAATCCGTTTGGCAAAGTTTTGATTACAGAGAATCTTGGGTTATCTAGTATATTGTATTTAGCAGCAGTATTAGATGTGCCTTTCGGTGTTGTCAAGAAAGTTGATTAATTTGTGTTCGACTTCATTGACTTTTCTAAATACAAAATTTAAAAAGTGTTTTATTGTCAACTATAGAGAGAGGAGGTTTAGGTATTCCAAGATTTGACGAAGTCGCACTGGCTTTAAAATTTAAATGGTTCAGAACATTTTTGATGACCAAAAAGGAACATGGAATTTTTTTTTCTCATCTGTTTCAGCTATATTTTAATGACGGTTTACTGAAAGCCCATGTTTATCCTAACAGTTCGCCTAGTGAATTTGTCATCCTTTCTGATTTTTATAGGGATTGTTTGAAGGTATGGTGTCTTATGCGCTCAAAATGTAAAAGAGGCAGCAAAAGAAATTTATACTATGGAACTCTCTTTACCAAATATTTGTAGTAGTGGCAGGAGGTAATTAACACATGTATTTTGAGCATGAAAAACACAAAAAAACAACATTTCTAAGATTTCAATATTAATGCAATTGTAATGTGGAAAAGAGAGTGTAAATGTAAATTTAATGAAAACATTTCTGGTTTATGGGTCACACCAGAAGCAAAATTACATAGCTTTCTTTTGAAATTTTACCAGACGACGTGTACCAACATTTCACAGATTGTTTCAATGGAAGAAAATTGAATCTCCCCTCTATGAACATTGAAGAGAAATTGAGACATTAAGATAGAGGTTTTCGGATTGTATTGTTGCGAAAATATTTGGAGACAGCAGAAAATATAATTAGTGATATGTTAGAGAGAAAGTTGAACTTGGATTTTGAAAACATCATCGCAGGACTAAAATTTAAAACAAAAAAATGAAAAGTTTGTTAATTTTGTAATATTGGTTTCAAAATACATAAATATAATGTGTCTGTCATTTAAACTACTTGTTTTTCTGCAATGTTCCTGAGAAATGAGCTCTACAAGAGAGCTCAAGCTCTAAAAATTGACATATTGTTAAAAGTTTTGAAGTGAATTTGATGTATTTTTCTCTGAGTTGTTAAATTTCTTAAAGGACAAAATAAAAATAATATCGATACTGTGAAAAAGAAAGTCTCTATTCGTTGACTAGGAAATTTTATATGAATGTACAATGTTTATTGTTTAACAATAAATATAGGGGAAATGCTCATTAAACTTACTAATATTGTATTTGAAAATTGCTAAGGAAATGTGTCAGATTAAAAACTTGTTCAAGCCATCAGTGTTTACAATTTTTGTGACCTGTGTATTGTATGATCATTGTGACAGTTCAATAAATCATTCTCATTAACATTTTCATTAACATCTTGCCACGCACATAAATCGTAGACCTATAAATAGCTTCAATTTATTTAATAAGAGTGGTTTCAGCATACACTGAAACATAATTTCATCCACTTACATTAAGGTGTATGCAGGTTGAAATACGTAAAAATTGCAGTACTTTGAATAAAATCTGATAAGCAAAGAAGTCAGATAGATAGCTGGTTAAGTGTTTCTTTTTGATCATTTTTATCATGACCTAATTTTAATATTTGCCATCATGGCCGATGAAACAAATTCAGCCTTCAGTCTTTGATGCATCATCAAACACAAATACAGGGGCAATAGTTCAGAAGTTTTTGCGGCAGCTTAAAATACTGGAAAACGTAATAATTATTATGAACTGAAAGTAGGCTGCCACAAATCCAAATTTAATTAGTAATCAATTATAACGATGAAGTGGCAATTTTCAGCGGCAAATATCAGTAAAATGGTCATAATTGAGAATTTTAAATGAAGTGCATTCATGAATAGTGTATTGATGAAAGGTTTCGAGGCTCTGCAGGCATAACGTATCTGGAAGAGAAGAAAGGGTGTTTACCATGATATTCTTCTGCAACTTCTAGTTTGTAGAACTTTGTGGCCACATCGTGAAAGATACAAGTAAAAGTATCAAAAGAGTGCCTAGCCTCAGTTCCAGGATCCAATGCAATGTTCTTCCACGTACCACTCCCGCCTTCTCACTTCGTTACTTTGCAGCAAACATATCGAGTCATGTTACATGTATTCACAAAAATATGTGGAAATGAAAATTACGGTTGTTATACAATAATATAGAGTAACACCATGGTCATTATATTGCACAATTGATTTGCTATATATAATGATTGAAATCAGTTTGACAATGGAAAGAAACGAATATTCAACATAAGGTCAATGGCAACATTCATTTCATAAGAAATGAAACGAAAGTGTTTCCAACAATATGAAGTCTTGCGGCAATGGCAAAAAAGAACAATGCTGTAATTAAAAATGTCATTCTTTAAGCCAATGAAAATGACATGCAAACGAAAATTACCATGTAAAATAACTATTACGATAATCTTTACTAAGGATAGAATCTCGCGGACATTTTTGCCGCGTGTATTCCAGTGTGTGTTCCATTTTCATGCCCTCTGATGGAGTGTCATAGGGGTCGCAGTGCAGGGCAAGTGTTCTGAATCATGCGGATGCACTTTGTAGCAGGATGAAGGGCAGAAACATGTTGATCATGCAGTGGATACGGAACCGAAAAGCTGGTGATTTGTAGATGGAGTTGATCTGGGCACGGGGAATGAGAAGGGTTATAAAAGTGGATGGAGCTGCCGCTAGATACTGCGGAATACGCATACGGAATGGCGACCGGTTATGTTCTTCCTTATACAGTGCGTTGCTAGTTCATATGACAAAGAGACACATTGATGACGTTGTACGCCGTCAGGGTCCCATCGCCTGGTTTAAACCTGCATGTGCTTGGACATGGCTGAACTGCACCAGAGTGGTGGTAAAGAATGTTAACTGTGAAGATGCCACGCTTAAGGGAGGCAGATTGTAGCTACAATGCGGTGAAGTTATCTACAGACATGCGCGTTGAAGCTTTGACCATACCCCCGAAAATGACAAAAATTCCCATCGTCATAGCCAATGTTTCATGCAAGCAACTTCTTTTTTGTTACCGAGGTATTTGCAAGAATGAAACACGGAAAAACGACTGTACAAAATCATAGTTGAGGAGGTGGATGAAAAATTCGTACACTATCCTTCCGAGTTCAAAATTTGTGCTATGGATCCGCTCTATACTCTTGGTGTAATTTGCGAAAACAACTAACAAACGCCATGACTGCACTGATACATTCCCGTGACGAAGATACAATCTATCCACCATGTTTACCTGCCCTCCTTACCTTTTATATAGCAATGAGTTAGGTTATTCTTCTCTAGTAATAGACGATACCTATACACATATCTTAAATTTTCTAAATTGGGTCAATTTGAAAATCTACAGTCAGGTCTCAGAGAAAAGCCGCAGGGTTGGGACTTCAACACACTAGCCATACATTTCAAAAAGTGCCAGAGACGCATGCGCGACGACCTTATACCGAACCAAAAATTTCAGGTATATGTGTCTTTCATGTAATTTAAGTTTGAAAAGAGCAGATATTTGTTCCCATTAACAAAAACATCGGCTTCGATAGCTAAAATGTTATGCAAATTGAAACGGATAATAATCCTGACAAGAATTTGTTTGATTTATTTGATTTGAGTTCATTTAGTATATTGACTTTATAATTTATGTTTCATTAATGTGCTTCGTGCACGCATTGACATAAACTGATACTAGTATTCGTAGTTCTCATCACTTATTCAGTTTGAAAATTCTGTGTCTTGAGTTAACGAAAATGATAAGGATATTATACTACTTGGCACCACTGATTGAGCAACCACCTACTTCATCATGTAACATTGATGTGTATTTACTGACAGTTTACTGAAAATATTCTATAGATCAGCATTTCATCAAATAGACTAGGAGTAACAACATCCTTGACAGAGCTTTATTTTCACTTTATGTTTGTTTTTATTCATACTGCATCCAACAGGCAAAGCCCACTTGAAGATACATTAGACAATAAACAAAATAAAATATTAAATAATAATTAAAGGATAATAATGACTGCATTGAAACTCGCTTGAAAGACGGCAATTAACAATTACAATGACAGCGTGTCGCACCATGAATGGAACATGGAAAACGAGTTAAAACCATTGCTGCAGGGTGCGATGCAAAAGCATAGTCCTAAACTGCGATTTAAAACTTGCTTAAGATGAGAAGAGGTGAATATCACAAGAATAAAGACTATTTAAAGCTATGTCGATATAAATGAGTGCTATTAAGATTTACGCAATGAGTAGGAACAATGAAGAAACAACCTGAGATATGTCTGTGGAACATAAATGGAGAATTTGTAACATAATCGGACAATTAATCAGAAATTTGCATATTATTGTGCAAGCACACATCTAAACTGGAACGTCTGATACACTAAACATTAATAAATAACAAAGGTTAATATAATTGACGCAGTGGTAAACCAAACCTGGCTGAAAACATAGATACCTAAATAATCTTCGCTTCTCTGAACATGTTGAATTTGTTAATATTATATCGATGGAGATTTTTACATTTATGGAGGTTACAGCCTTCACAGATTGGTGGGTCATGTCTTTCTCTGCATATATTGCGCCCTCTGTCTTGCTTTTTTTCCTCTCGAGTATGTCTTGTTCATGGCTAAATTGCAATGAGAGATTTATTAAGGAAAGGCTGTTTATCGGTGTTCTGTTTTGGTGAATCCTCCCATTTCAAATAATATGAAGATCCAAGTTTAACGTTGTACACAAATGGATAAAGATTGTCTTACTTAGAGCAAGATTTCATACTAACAAAGGCAAGCATGGAGGATGCGTGGAGTGACGCCATGGTCGCCAAAAGGAAAACTATTGGTTCGGCATACAAATCAATTTCGTAGCCTAAAACCTGGTTTCTGAATAACTAAATATGTTTCTGTGATTGTTTAGATAACAGTTTGCGGCTCATTGTTTACTTGATGATAGGTAATAATCATCGGTCATAAATGTTTGAATCGCCAACAAAGTCAGCTGTGTGGTTATATCAACTGATCTGAAATCATTCCTACATGCACGTAACAGTTGTGCAACTGTACAATACATAAATAACGTTTTTTCAGACTTTACAATGATTCTCATAGACATAAACGTCAGTCACATACTCGTCAGTCACGTTCTCTTTTATCGACAGAGTACAGCAAAATCTATAAAGATGCACCATAGAGACAACAGAGAGCTTTACATTGATTCTCACATCGCCATCGTTTGAATTAATCACTGATATGCAAAATGGTGTAGAATCCGGTGACAAAGCGTTGTAATGAATGGCTCAAATTCATGCAATACGGCAAGCTGAAGCTTGATCACTGTACTGAGGATACGCATGCAATTTTTTCGGACCCATATGCAAGCGCGTATGGGAAAAAACAATCTTTTTGGTATCTGTACTAGATCCTCTCTCCTTTGGAGCATACTGAAGCTTTTGATTGTGTGCAATTGAACGAGTGTGCCCCTCCCTTGTTCTTCAACCAGATACTAGGGAAATGACGGTAGGTAGATGCCATTGAGAGATCTGCGTCTCTGAACTAATTCTAATTTACATGATTTACATTAAGGTAAATAGTGTTACAGTATATTTTTGTGTCCTATAGACGAGGTAAATTTTCAACCTGTCCTAATGAATTTATATGTATCTCAAATATCCAAGCTGCCATAGAGTGTACAAGATCAAAATGAAACGTCACGACAGTGTGCATTCTTAAAATACTTAGTATCGTATAAAATCGGTTGCCTCGATAACAGTTGGGACCGTGGAACTAACAATTGAAGAGAGAGTATGTTTTGTTAATTTGTTACCATTTCTTCAGTGTCAGTTTGAAGTTAGCATTCTTTATGTTTTGACACCAGACAGTCACTACATTAAAGTTGTGTTCTATTTGCTTTTCCTCGAACAATTTTTATCGATGTCAGTCACCAAAAAAGAAGGTTCAATGGGACTTGTATGCCATTAGAGGAAACTTAAACACTTGCTCGCAATGTTAAATACACAACAGCAACAACAGCAGCAGGAACAACAATTCCATAACTCTTGGATCAACCCTGATGTAATTGCATAAACTCCTGCTAAGTGCAATCTAGTTTATCCAGATTTGCTTCAAAATGATTTATGATTAATTCGGCCATTGAAATGTTTTTCCCTCTTTGAATTTTTTTGCTTTTTCCTGTTTCCTCAACTAATTGTTAACATCCATCAGAAACGGTAGTCTCCGGAAGAGTTCCTGAAACGTGTAGTTTTACATAAAGAATGTAAACAGCGCCCTCTCTGGGTACACATGAAAATAAACAAAATTTTCTCCTTATACACTTATTACTGAAGAAATGAACTATTTTACTTGTGCTCATTTAGCTAAAACGCTGTACGCTGAAAACGTTAACCGGTATAAAATCACAAATACGTAAGTTTATTAGTTATTCACGGTTGAATTTAATCATATATCATAGATGATTATTGCATGTAAATGATATTAACATCATGTAAGTCAAAGACTTTGTTTGACATATTGCCGATTTTGACCCTTAAGCTAATACATACATTTGAGATTTATATTCTTGCATCTCCCCTCCTTAGCCGGCTATTGAACCAGTCTTTTTGGGAGTGGAGATTTAGCCGAGCGGTTCTCTCTGTGGCGTCTCCGCTAGGCGACTGATGCCGTATGTTGTGGGTTCGAACTCGATTGAAAACTAGCCGTACTCCATACGTTCTACATACATTTTCACTTTTCCGAATAGTAGTCCAGTGAGAATTTGTAAGAGTTCTCGAGAACAATCTTTATCTGAGGAACAGCATGTAATAATTCAGTGCTCAATGACAACAGAATTAAAATCAGAAATATGTTGATAATTATGGTGCTACATATACTATATGTTAATATGCATCATGCATTATGGTATCAACGTGATTGTGACATATTTCTTCGCTTAATTTATATAGACAACTCATCAAACCATACAAGGCTGTGCGAGCTTTTTCACTTAGAGTTTATTGCATTGGAATTTAACGGTGGGTATAGGAAAAGGAAAGGAAGCTGTCAACATAGCTATAGTAAGAAGTTACTTCAACATTGTTCCTAACTTAAAACAGTAACTTTTATTCTACTACTATTTACAGTTTCCACTTTGAAAAATCAAGGTATGATTGACCAAGCAAGCGATGTGACCCAATTTTTTAACTGATGAGAATAAGGTCGTCTGCAAAAAGCAATTCATTATTGAAAAAAACAAACAATTCAACACCATAATGCTGAAGAGTAGCAAAAAGTTTGAATAATACACGGGATAATTAATACTGATCCCCGTTATACATCAAAACCACAATCAAGGAAATCAGTTATACCTGACGGGGTTCTGACACATGATTTTACATTGCTATACATAGATCGAACATCTCTGTAAATTTTACAAGAAACCAAACACTGGGCGAGCTTATACAACAGGCAGTAAAGATCAATTCTGTCAATTGTTTCCTCAAAGTCAATGAATGTTATGTATAATCTGTTACAATCCTTGTTTTGAGCTACTGATGAGAGTAAGGTCGTCTGCAAAAGCAATACAATATACCTGATTGGGTTCTTACACATGATTTTACTTTGCGAAACCCCACACCGATGGAACATATAAAACAGGCAGTGGTTACTAATTCTGTCTAACGCTTTCTCAAAGTCAATGAATGCTTTTTTACTTTGCAAAACCCCACACCGATGGAATATATAAAACAGGCAGTGGTTACTAATTCTGTCTAACGCTTTCTCAAAGTCAATGAATGCTTTTTTACTTTGCAAAACCCCACACCGATGGAATATATAAAACAGGCAGTGGTTACTAATTCTGTCTAACGTTTTCTCAAAGTCAATGAATGCTTTTTTTCTTTGCAAACCCCACACCGATGGAACATATAAAACAGGCAGTGGTTACTAATTCTGTCTAACGTTTTCTCAAAGTCAATGAATGCTTTTTTACTTTTCAAAACCCCACACCGATGGAACATATAAAACAGGCAGTGGTTACTAATTCTGTCTAACGCTTTCTCAAAGTCAATGAATGCTTTTTTACTTTGCAAAACCCCACACCGATGGAACATATAAAACAGGCAGTGGTTACTAATTCTGCTTAACGTTTTCTCAAAGTCAATGAATGCTATGTCTAGTCTAATTTTCCTATGTGCCAAGTACTTGGAAATAACTGTGTAGAAATAAACATGTTATCTGAATTGCAGTAATAACTTGTTTAGATAACATATGTATTTTAGGAAAACATACTGTATGTTTGCCTAATACCTGCTCATCAACAATTGTACATGCATAGTCTGTTGTCAAGGATACTACAGAAAACTCCTTTCATGATAGGAAGCTGAGTTACCCCTCTTTGATTCCCAGCGTAATTTCTGTCACCCTTTATATAGTGAAGTTATAATACCTTGTGCCAATATAGATGGAAAGTGACCAGAATTTAGGACAATATTTAAAAGTTTAAACATCAAATATCGGCCGAAAATGTACAAACTCTGAAAATATTATGAGACGGTTGATTGTTCGAGCACACAGAACATTGCAAGTATTTGTTGGCTGAAGGAAAGGGGCGCAAAACTTGATTTATGAGTGAAAAGGTCTTACACCAACTGAAACAATACATACATGTTATATGAATAAATACATACAGCATACATCATACACATAACCAATCACATTGCTTTAAAAACGTAAGGAGGGAATGCAAAGGAGCCCATTGCTTTAAACTGTGCACATGTAAGGGCAGAGAAAGGTTATTCTTAAATGAACATAGCACATGAAAATAACAGTCCTTGCAAAATTCACATAATATTTTGGGTGTAGGGGGTTTAAAGCTTATTTGACAACACGTTTTTGATGCGGATTAACTCCAAGATGATTCCATTGGTTTAAAACAGCAGGTGGGGCTCAAAATGTCTCTCACTGAAGAAAATGGCAGTGATTAAAGTACATTGCAAGTCCAGAAGTGATGGAAATAAACCTGTACTTTAAACAAATACCTTAAACATAATAACATGTGAAATGCCCAGAAAAAAATGTTTTCTTAAACAACTAACATTTACACAATTTCATTACAATCTTGACTAGTTGATGCAATATCAATTTCCGATATGCTACCTGAAGCATAATGAGTCAGAACTACGGTTTGGATGCTTTACTTATGATTCTCAATAACAGTTATGATTACTAAACATCACCCTGTAGTGTTCTTGGCTCGGATGGATGTGGCTTGGATTGGCAATGGCTGGATGCATAAAAAAATATCCCTTGGCGGAAAAAAAAAACTTTTGTTTAAGTCGCTAATATCCTGTATAAGCTATCAAGTCACTTATTAGTTCACGCCAATGGACTAATCTGCGGAAACCCCTAGTTCAGGTAGCTGGATTGTTAAAAAGTACTCTATCTGTGTGCAGCCTACCTAATACCCTGGAAATTCATACAATATAAGATACTGGATTCCAATAATGCTGACTTAATATATTACATTATGTATTTTTTCTTATTTACTACTCCTAGGGTCAACTCGTGTAAAGTCATAAAACAAAGAAAGTGTCCTGATTATACGAGGTTCGCCATCTTATGTCTCCCAAGATAACGACTGATAAAAATGGACTATAAAGTTTTTGCATTGGGCCCACCTAAGTATGTTCCAGAAGGCCAGAATTCACAAAGTTGGCACTTGTCAATAAGTTATTACAGGTGTTCTTCTGAAATTGTTGCGTAGGGATTTCAGTATCCAGACCATGCGACTGTGCACTGTGTGCTCAGGATCAGTGAGTTCTAGAGATTCAATGCCCCTGCTCATCTTGAAGTACGAGCTGCAGAAGGAAATAAAATCGAGTATTTAAGTTAAAACTTATATATGAAAATTGTATTATAATGTACTCACAAAAGTCAACTTAAGTAAAGTATATTTATTTCTAACTTATGGAACATATTCAGACAAATGTCTGATTGACTCGTTCCAGTTTACTTATTAAAACCTTGCTGCTACAGACCGATAAAATTCAATTTTCGAATCATTGTAACATTCGTGAAAAATGTTCAATAAACAGTGACACTGCTTTCAAAATGACTAAATAGCGGGTCTTTGATAGTTAAATGACGTCAAAACAACACAATAATTCAAATGATACAAGGTACTAAAATTACCAGGTCGCATAAAAACACAAATATTTACGATTTCAGGAAGGACCATCTCGAACTACGAACATTAGTAGCTACTGGTGATATTAAGTGTCCGCAGAATGGGTCAGCGTATCTTGCCAGCATGCTACACCCGTTAAGAATGATCCAAAAGAGTAGAATTAATTATTAAGATGTTTGATTATCAAGCCGTTTAAATGTTAATGAATTGTCTACACGTATTGAGTGTAATAATTTTCAATGCCTGCGGAGGACTATGTAAGAAGTAGATGAGTTCCTTGCAGGTAAGCTTACCTCAGCAATGGTTGCATGGTCATTTGGATCATCAGGACGATGAGATTGTCTTGTAAGAAACTGTGATGCCAAGAATGGAATGATCGAGCTTCGTGCTGGTCTGATGTCACAGGCTGAACAAGAAAAGCAAATGGATTTTATCAGTCAAAA